>NC_134825.1:167388387-167457358 GCF_004210375.1 Tachypleus tridentatus
TAGTACCAATACCAATACTATAATATAACAAATAATACCACTAGTACCAATACTATAACAAATAATACTCACTAGTACCAATACTATATAATATAACAAATAATACTACTAGTACTAATACTATAATATAACAAACAATACCTCTAGTACTAATACTACAATATAACAAACAATACTTCTAGTACTAATACTATAATATAACAAATAATACTAGTAGTATTAATATTGCAACATTACAAATGATACTACTAGCACTAATACTATAATATAACAAACAATACTTCTAGTACTAATACTATAATATAACAAATAATACTACTAGTATATAATATTACAAATAATACTACTAGTACAAATACTATAATATAACAAACAATACTTCTAGTACTAATACTATAATATAACAAATAATACTACTAGTATATAATATTACAAATAATACTACTGGTACTAATACTATAATATAACAAACAATACCTCTAGTACTATTACTACAATATAACAAACAATACTTCTAGTACTAATACTATAATATAACAAATAATACTACTAGTACTAATATTGCAACATTACAAATGATGCTACTAGCACTAATACTATAATATTAGAAATAATACCACTTGTACTAATAGTATAATATTACAAATGATATTACAAGTACTATTACTATAATATTACAAATGATATTACAAGTACTATTACTATAATATTACAAATGATATTACAAGTACTATTACTATAATATTACAAATTTCGATTACTCTGTAGTTATTTTGTGTAGAGTACATGTGTGTTAAAACGTAAAAGTGTAACATAAGCTTCCTAACATACATATATATGTGTGTGGGTGTTTGTGCGGACCGACGTTTATTAAACTTAAGCTCTTGCGTTTTAATCTATGGCCTGAAACGAAATTCGGCCCTTACGAGAGACAAATATCAAAATGATTAAATAAGATTTATATTTGGAATAACGTTATCTTCTCAACTATCTAACATCACTATAAGCGGGCTGGGTTTGGAATGTCGCAATTATTCTAACTGCCTTCCATGTTTGTGACACTGTTGATCAGACAACAGGATGTGACGCGAAATAATAGCAGTGCACTGTTTTTAATTGTTTGTCATCGCAAATATCTTATTGTCTGGTTACTCAATATTTGAGGGCGTGCGTGGCCTAGTGTTTATCATGCGCGGAAAGTGACCCGTTGACTCATTTTTACGTCTTGTTGTCGCAAAAATGCGCTACGCACTACGGAGTCGTAGATGCACTATTAAGAGTGATTGTCAAATCTGACTTTTCGGTCAGATAAGGGTAACCCAAAAGTTAGCGGAGGGTGTTTTTGATTCGATGTTTTCCTTGGTTATCACTGCTATGTTCGAATAACATGCGTGACTTTGGATGAAAATTATAAAACAAGCAAAAAACTTGGTCTTCATAGAGTTAAAATATTGTTGTTAAGCGCATAGTTACATAATGAGCTATCCACGTTGTGCCCTCTATAAAGAATGAACCTCAATTTCTAGATTTTATAGTCTTTCGAATATATTGCTGAGCTCCTGTAGAAGGGGAACCTTTTAAAAGATGTACTTACAAAAACAAATACTTTATAAATTATACTTGGTGTATTAGGTCTTAAGTTGTCTTAACTTAATACCATAAGCTACAAAGTATTTTATTCAATTAGATTTAAGTACAAAATTACGAGATTTCATTCCATTAAAACATTTTTTATGTTGCTTATATTCAAATATCTTTAGTTTTTTTTTTAATTTTCCCTTTTTATTATTAAAGATAAATTATTAAATATTTCTGTGATTGGTAAGTAACGAAATATCCATTTAAACTTGTGGAAGTTTGAACTAAATACATATAGTTGAACAAACGTCAATTTTTTATGTGTAAGTAACTTGTGTTTGTTATAGATAATAGTAATAAATATGTCACGACCTGTCATGGCCAGGTAGTTAAGGCATTCGACTCGTAATCCGAAGGTCACGGGTTCGAATTCCCATCACACCAAACATGCTCGCGCTTTTAGCCGTAGAGACGTTATAAAGCAGTCGTTCCCACCCAAGGTTGCTTGTACCCCTTGGGGGTGCGAGATAGCATTCCAGAGGGTGCGAGATAACATTTGTTTTGGCCACTTTCACCTTTACTCTTACATAAATAATTACTGTAAGGGGTGCGAGAACATATTAAAATTTTTTAGGGGTGCGGAGCATAAAAAATATTGGGAACCACTGTTATAGAGTGACGGCCAATCCCACTATTCGTTGGTAAAAGATTAACCCAAGAGTTGGCGGTGGGTAGTGATGACTAGCTGATTTCCCTTTAATCTTACACTGCTAAATTAGGGAAGGCTAGTGCAGAAAGCCCTCGAGTAGCTTTGCGCAAAATTCAAATTATGTAAACTATGTAGAAGCGCAGATAGCCCTCGTGTAGCTTTGCGCGAAATTCGAGAACAAACAAACATCTCAGAGACACATTTTAGTAAACTATAACCATTATTAAGTGTTTCATCTTTATATGATATTATAATTTTATAATCGTATTATTTATTTAAAAGCAAATCATGTCGAGTTATCTACTAAAACCACTGCGAGCAATGAAACCTCGGATTTTAGCGTTGTTAGTACGTAGACTTACCGCTGCAAGTAAGCAAAATGTCAAATAATGTCCGCCTTTTATTTTATAAGTAAAACATTGTACACTTCCTATACATATTTCTAAGTCAAAATTTATAGCTGACATATCCATTAAAGGTGCCTTATGAAAGCTGTGATCATGTAGTCAGTAACAATTACTGTTAACATACCATCAAAGCAAGCTACTTACATAGATCAGAACTAAAAGTTAAACCATTTAGCTACTTTCATATACCGTTCTTACGCATTATAGTTAAAATACATGGACTCGTCAGTTGGGTATCCTCACTGTTAGCCACATTTTCGGCCGTAATACCAATAATAACTGACGAGGTTTATTCAACTTAACATGTTAGCTCCTAAGCCTAATTTGCCGATACTTTCCAGGATCCCACTAGTCATTTTACAATTTCTTATTATGTATGAGTAAAAGACGTTGTAAATGCCATTTTTGCCCCACGAACCATGGGTGGGTCACTTAGGGCCTAAGAATGCATTTAGTCTTAGTGTCCCACACGACCAACTCGTGGGCCGTGCTAGAATTTGAGAAGCATAAATTTTTTGGCATATGAATCAATGTATATTAATTATATTTTCTCTTTTTCAGGTATTTTAATATAATATATTTCTCTAAGATATGTTGAAATATGAATTCCAACCGATCTAATGTGCCAGTAAACATTTTTATGCTTCTAAAAAAAAAAAGAAAAGAAAATCATAGATCAGATTCTTTGGAAATTGAGAAAAATTCAGATACTGGAAACAAAAACTATCAAGATTCAGATTAACCTTCTAGTAGTGAAACTTCTGACTCAGAAGATGAAAAAGCCCTCACATCTGAAGATTTTGAAAATACAGTCTGAAACTGAAACTAATGGTAACGCCCCGCAGCGCGCTCTATCTTATGAATGGCACTAAGTGAACAGTTCCATCCAAAAGACCTTTTTTTCATTTATTGATCCAAGTTCAGGATCATCTACAAATGCTATAGTAACACCTTTCAACGTGTCTAAGCTTATGGTCAATAATGATACTTATAATCTTATAGGTGAACAAACAAATCTCAATTATCACCAAACTAAGGCAACTGATAAGCATGTAAAAAAACACTGACTGTGATGAAATAAAGAAGTTTCTTGGAATTATTACGTACATGGGACTTGTGAGATACCCAAAGATCGCCTGATACTGGCAGGAAGATCTCTTCTACAGGAATTATTATATACCACAAATAATGTCAAAAAATAGAAGCACTCCTACGTTTTGCAGATAATCAAACAACTGGGAGAGATCGTTTAGGAAAAATTAGAAGGTCACTTGAGATTCTTGAACATTTTGTTACGAGAGCTAATATTCCAGATGAATGCATTGCAGTAGACGAAACAATGATGCTATGACGAGGATGCCTAGTGTTTCGTCAATATAATCCTGGGAAGGTACATGAATATGGTTTGAAAGTGTATAAATTATGTTATCCCCAAGGTCACACCTATACCAACACTGTTTTTGCTGGAAAAGCTGATATACTGAAACAGAGAGGGCGTCCCTTAGATGAATTCACCCATATAACTCAAATAGTTCTTGAACTTTCTAAAGACTGTCGAGATGCAGGGAGAACAATCGCTATAGATAATTTCTAAACATCAATCGATATAGTAAAGGAATTGCTAAAGTATCAAACCCACCTTGTGGGGCGAACAGAAAGGGTAACTAACCCCAAGGAAATTATAAGTGCAAAACTAAAGAAGGAAGAAACAGTGGGTTACCAACACGATGATGGAATTGTGATAGCAAAATGGAAGGACAAACGTGATGTTCTTATGTTGTCAACGAAGAATGATCTGAGCTTCAAGGAAATTGAACGGAGAATCAATGATGTGGATGTCAAAAAAAGAACAACAACCAGAAATGGTTCGCAATTACAATATCAAAAAACAAGGAATAGACATATTCGATCAAATGTCCAGTTATTTCTCGACACTTTCTCGAAGAATATTAGATGTGTTAGCTAAACACAGTTGTGGTAAATGCTTTGGTATTATTCAATAAAGCACACAAAAAAACTACAAATGCATGAGTTTCGAAAATCAGTCATTGAAACACTGTGCTAAGTAAATGCTCAAGCAGCAGTAACGCCAGGACAACATCAGGAAGCGCCAACACACGACACATTATGAAGACTTACATTGTAAGAGACAAGTCGAACAGAATAATTTGTAAAAGATGCATTGGCTGCTGCAGTGAAACAAGAAAAATTATGACTGTAAAAGAAGCGGACAGAAAAACCAAATATTTCGCACAGTACGGGGGATTCGAACCCTCTTGTCTGAGATTAAGAGTCGAACACCATAACCACCTGGCCCTTTCATTGTAAAACGTGCTTTACTTGTTTCAATAAAATACATTAGGTCATATAACTTCAAATTATACCTATAATAATAACTATCACTATGTGCTGCTTTCTTACGATACATTATTTTTATTTTCATGGTGAACTGATTTATTTGTTTTCTAATCTCTCTTGGAAACAGTATGTTGGAAAATGTACGACACATTTCACTCAAACATTCCTTTCCACGCTTCGTTTTTACATTCACAATGTCAAAATAACAATTTTGTTACAAAATTAACTTTTTGTTGTATCCATTTATCTCTAAATAAAGTTATTTTCTTAGTCTATTTGTATATACTACATACAACTATCAGGTTAATAGCACATAAGAAAAATGTTTAAGAAAAAATGGGTGGACTTAGAAAAGTCTGGTTTGTTTGTTTCGAATTTTGCGCAAAGCTACAAGAGGGCTATCTGTGCTAGCCGTCCTTAATTAAGCAGTGTAAGGCTAGAGGGAAGGCAGCTAGTCATCACCACCCACCGTCAATTCTTGTGTTACTTTTTTACCAATATTGGGATTGGCCGTAACATTATAACGCCCCTACGGCGAAAAGGGAGGGCAGATTTGGTGTGACGGGGGATTCGAACCCGCGACCCTCAGATTAAGAGTCGAACGCCATAACCACCTAACCCTTTCATTGTATAACAGGAATACTTAACATTGATCCAACGAAAAAAGAAAAGATGAAAGCTAAACTCTCTAACGGCTGAGGCCTGGCATGGCCTAGCGCGTTAAGGCGTGCGCTTCGTAATCTGAGGGTCGCAGGTTCGCGCCCAAGTCGCGTCAAACATGCTCGCCCTCCCAGCCGTGGTAATGTTACGGTTAATCCCACTATTCGTTGGTAAAAGAGTAGCCCAAGAGTTGGCTGTGGGTGGTTATGACTAGCTGCCTTCCCTCTAGTCTTACACTGCTAAATTAGGGACGGCTAGCACAGATAGCCCTCGAGTAGCTTTGTGCGAAATTCCAAAAAACAAACAAAACAAACAATCTAACGGCTGTATACCAGAATTACACAGCTTACTGAAAGAAAAAAACATAAACCGGATATGCTACTAAGGTCCATAGTCTCAGGGTGTGACAGTGCCACTGAAAATCTGTCTTGCTTATACATATAATTTTAGAGTCGTTATTAATTTATGTGTGTGCGTTTGTTATATCAAAGCCAAATCAGGCTATCTGCTGCGTCCACCGAAGGAAATCGAACCCAATGTTAGCGTTGTAAATTCAAAGACTTAATGCTGTCCCAGGAGGCGACGACAAGAAAAATACGCAAGGCCTTCTGTTTCACGGATTTACAACGCTAAAATCAGGGGTTCGATTCCCCTCGGTGGGCTGAGCAGATAGCCCTATGTGGCTTTGCTATAAGAAAAAACACACCTTCTGTTTCAAATTAAGGATTTATCTCTTTAACACAATAATGCTCTTTACATTGGACATTGCAGGTCTCTATCATCTATACAGATAGAAGATGGCGGTATGTGCATCATATGGAATTACATAAAGAACCTGGAGAGAGAAGGGACACTGTTAGAGAAAGATGACATTTTATTCTCAATACCAAATGTTTTCACTAAATAACAAACCAAACCTCCAACTAAGTAATGTAACAATGGATAACAGAGTCGCTATTATTTATGTTGTAATGTTTATAAATGTTTTTGAAACAGTTACACTTGATAAGTGGTATTAAGATACCAACATCTTGGATACACCGATGACGTGTTTGGACTATGAAACCATAGCCTTCCTTTTTAATCAATTTTTTAGACTTTCTGAATTCCAGAGCCTTGTAGGTCTGTATCAGTTTTTTTTTTTTACCTTACTTTAATGTTAGGCAATGACAATAATATACAATTTACCTGGTTTCACAAACCACTTAGCCTCCCAGTGGCACAGCGGTATGTCTGCAGACTCACACCTCTAAAATCCGGGTTTTGATACCCATGGTAGGCAAAGCACAACTTTGTACTTAATTCTAAACAAACAAACTAGTTAATAAACCTCTTTTTTTCAAACTTTAACTTCCATCATCTTTTAGCTTTCAAGAAAGATGTAATTTCTAAAGAATTAAAAGAATTGATGGTAAGTGTAATGAAAAGAGCACTACACGTTCTGGTCTAATGAAAAGAGCACTACACGTTCTGGTCTAATGAAAAGAGCACTACACGTTCTGGTCTAATGAAAAGAGCACTACACGTTCTGGTCTAATGAAAAGAGCACTACACGTTCTGGTCTAATGAAAAGAGCACTACACGTTCTGGTGTAATGAAAAGAGCACTACACGTTCTGGTGTAATGAAAAGAGCACTACACGTTCTGGTCTAATGAAAAGAGCACTACACGTTCTGGTCTAATGAAAAGAGCACTACACGTTCTGGTCTAATGAAAAGAGCACTACACGTTCTGGTGTAATGAAAAGAGCACTACACGTTCTGGTCTAATGAAAAGAGCACTACACGTTCTGGTGTAATGAAAAGAGCACTACACGTTCTGGTCTAATGAAAAGAGCACTACACGTTCTGGTGTAATGAAAAGAGCACTACACGTTCTGGTGTAATGAAAAGAGCACTACACGTTCTGGTCTAATGAAAAGAGCACTACACGTTCTGGTGTAATGAAAAGAGCACTACACGTTCTGAACTAGAATCACTCCTTTTAACAATGAATGCCCGGATGGTAATGAGTAGCTGTCTTCCCTCTAGTGTTACACTACTAACGTAAAGATAGCCTTCGTGTAGCTTTGCGCAAAATTAAACAAACAAACAAAAACATTATGGTACTCTACAATGTAATAATGCCAACTGTCTTACGTTTTTGCAGTATAAATATGGACTACTTGCTTCCAGTGTTGTTTACCAACTTATTTGTAACATCTACCATCACACGTACGTTAGTGATACAGGAATAAACCTACCCACAAGACTAAGAAACAATATTTGTTTTCTCCATAAACTACAACATGATAGAAGTGCAGTTTCAAATCATATTTTGATTCATCCTGGACAACTAACATAACACTACCTAGTTACCTTAAGTAAGGTGTTCTCATTGAACAACTACAACCGCAGATGAACAAGAGCTAAAGAGGTGTCTATACTTGTGATAATTCTACCTTTTAATATTCAAATGTGCTATTTTAATTTGTTAGAACTCTTGTTTATAGTCCTTTTGTCAAGGCTACAACCTTAGAGTAACGCAAAGCAGGTATTGTTCGATGGTTCTCATACAGTTCGAATGTGTTGATTCCGAAGTTGGGTGATGATGCTATGTTAGCGTCGTTAAAAGTTTCGAAATATTTAAGTTTACAACCAAGATGGCTTCCAAAGTACAGGTTTAACGATACCCGTGTTTCTACTGAGGTATCAGCAAGCTTCATGAAGGCTGAACTTGTGCCATAAATCTGAACTGTGAAACTGTATATGGTCACATATGTTTATTGAGACAACTTTCATGTTGTATGGACAAGAACCAGGGGGCTTATTAGGCAGCACGTTAAGTCAAAGTTTTATAAAACGATGGTCACTCGGTTCGCACATATGCAGACCTTTGGTAAAGAACCTTTTGGAAATGGTAGATGAAAGTATTCAGTCTGTCAAAGTAATCATTATAAAGAAGGAAATACGGGCACAATTTGCAACTGGCAGCAAAGGCGAAAAAAATAGTTACGCAAAGATACAGAAATGCCTTCACTTTCTTTAACTGGAGGAGTATCCTTCTGGAACGATAAACATTGCTACTGGGTAAATATGTTCTGATGAAGTGAATACTGACCAGGTCGTAACATTGGCAAGAAGCACATGTCAGAGTACAAGGCAGATGTACCTAGAAGTTTTATTGGACCTTTGGAAGCTAAAATAGTTACAATAACAATAGGTTAAAAAGTTTCAAGATTGATTCTGAAACAACATGTAACATCGAGGTTATATATGTGCCAGAGTGTGGGCTTAGCAGGTTCAGGTAATATTGAAGCTGATTATATATGTGCCAGAGTGTGGGCTTGGCAGGTTCAGGTAATATTGAAGCTGATTATATATGTGCCAGAGTGTGAGCTTGGCAGGTTCAGGTAATATTGACGCTGATTATATATTTGTCAGAGTGTGGGCTTGGCAGGTTCAGATAATATTGAAGCTGATTATATATGTGCCAGAGTGTGGGCTTGGCAGGTTCAGGTAATATTGAAGCTGATTATATATTTGTCAGAGTGTGGGCTTGGCAGGTTCAGGTAATATTGACGCTGATTATATATGTGCCAGAGTGTGGGCTTGGCAGGTACAGGTAATATTGACGCTGATTATATATGTGCCAGAGTGTGGGCTTGGCAGGTTCAGGTAACATTGAAGTTGAACAACATTTTTGGCACGAGCTTGAACTTGTCCCAACATCGATGTTTGACAGCAATGGACCAATGAGAACCACCAAAAGAAGTCAACCCTGATTAAAGAAATCAGATATTGAGAAGTCAGATCGCACTTTGCTTTTACCAAGTGCTGTCATTACAGACAGGTGAGCTTTGGTGTTGTGGTTATATTGGCAGTCCACTGGCTCAGTGCAAGACCATGAAAATGGTTTTACTGTATGTGTGTTAGCAAAGTTGTCGTAGTCTGATATGTATCTCGTTCTTGACCATTATTATGATTTTTGCATTAAAAGCATTGTGAGACAGTGTCCTATAGGCCAACAAGCCGGGTATCATGTATTACAGTATATCTCTCTGATCCTAGTGTTGCTAACAACAAGGTAGAACTGAATGACATAACTTGCCAACACCTGACAAAGCGCTTAAAAGCAATAACCTACAAAGAAGAACCACTAGCTACAGCCATAGGCTGGTTTTGATGGGCTCCAACAGTCCTACATAGGAAGTCCATACAGGATATGTCATTGCCAGACACGACTTGCAAGGAATAGATATTGTGATGATATAAAGAAATGTGTTCCTGCAAGTTCTAAGATGTATTACTGTGATTTCAGAAAATAAGGATGTGTTTGCGGTGTTCTTATATCAATATCAGTTTCCCTTGAACGTTTCTCATGGAGTCAGTCCATACACAATGTACAGTCACTGACACTGGACTAACAGTATGTAAACATTCTCAGTTTGGCTACTCATGACATTTCTGGGTGAGATTTAGCTACACACACGTGGGAAACAGAAAAAAAACACAACAACTACTGTAAAAGTTCTGTCGAAGGACTGCAAACTTGGTCGTTTTGAAGGTCCTAATGAAGTCATGAAAGATGCCATAAGAAAATCAACTTAATTTGTGTTCACACGCTACGAAAGTAAGCCGACTCTGCAGGCTTTCCAGAAAAACAGTGAAGGCTGGTACAAATCTAAAGCTTCTACTACCTACATCAGAAGCTTTTGCTGAAACTTCCAAAGGGTTCATCTTGAGACACGTGTGTGGATGGCAGCATTAAACGAATATTTCCGGACCTTGATCTAACTGAGTTTGTATGGAAGTGTGACATACTGACGTTCCTGTTGAAAAGCCAGTAAATACTTCCAATGCTTTTCTGTGAGTGTACAAGTGAACGATGTTGTTCAACAGTCAAGTTGTGGTTGTGTACCAATTAAGTTGTGTTGCAGTACATTTTACAAGTGTAGTGAAAGCAACTGAAATTATGATAATAATTGGACTAAAACAGCATAAAACCACTTTGATTGGTGGTAAGTGTATGTTGATAGGTGTATTTCACGAGGGCCCCCGCTAGTACAGCGGTATGTCCACGGAGTTACAAGGCTAATATCAGGAGTTCGATTCCTCTCGGTGGGCTTAGCAGATAGCCCGATGTGGCTTTCCTATAAGAAAACATACACACGTATTTCACAAATCTCCTAGTAGTTCAGGAATGTGCAATATGGAAATATATGATAGTATATATAGTACAGTTTTATTTAATTATAAGTATATAAAAAGGTTCCGTATTACCAAGTACAAGGTTAATTCTTACTTTGAAGACCACTGTTGGAAAAAGTGGTTTACACACATACACTGTAGTAGAACTAGTAAACAATAGGATAAATGAAGCCAAACTATAACTGAATAGTTATATATGTTGATTATTGTCTGTACTATTATGTATGAATGATGTAAACGCCATCCCTACTATCTTGTTTACATCAGGGGTCACCAAACTTTTTTCACAGGGGGCCAGATTACTCTGGGAATGAGAAGCGCGAGCCACATGATCATTATGTTCAACACTCATAAGCTAGAACGAAAGTTCTCTGTAAAAGACTTAACACTAAGTTTAGGATACAACATTAACCATGTGAGAGTTGCATGCAATACACACATATAATAAAAAACAGAAATACAACCAACATTTTTATTTACCAAAAGGTTATCAAAGAAGGTGACATTAGCAAAAACAATTGTCACATCGCACATAGTGAGTACATATCTGAATTTCACTAAGCCGCAAAAAAGTTAGTGAGATTTATAAAACTGGCGTTTGGCTTTATAAAATATCTTCAATGTTCGGTTTTGAATTGCTGCATCCAATCATTAGAATTGCTTTCAAATGTTCATCAGTCAACCTTGATCGATGTACCGACTTCACATACTTCATTTTTGAAAATGCTTGTTGACAGACATAAGTTGTTCCGAACACTGATGCCATACCAGATGCGAACTGCTTCAGCTTTGGAAAATCATCTTCAGGTATACAGCTGTAAAATTCAATAAGTTGCCCCTCTCTGTGGTTTACTTTCAACAAGTCATTTCCTTGCAAATCGATGACCTCCAGCTGAAGTTCCACTGGCACGTCATCAATGACACAATCAAAAGGATTCTGAAAAAGGAGAATGTCACTTTCGATTCTGTCGAGATCCAAAAATCTCTCTAAAATGTTTATTTAAATCACCAATAATCTTTTTCTGAAACTACAGGTTGACATCTTTTGTGATTCCAGCATGAAACTCATTGAAACACTGAAATTGAGAGAGGTTTCCTCCTTCCAAATGTGCTTCAAACAATGATTCTATAGAGATCACAGACAAGGTTATTCTTCCCCTGAAGTTTCAAGCTCAATTCATTCATGTGGGATGTAATGTTAACCAAAAATGACAACTTTGACCACCAGGTTGGATCCGACAGAAGTGGATCGGCTCTATATATCTCGATAAGAAATATATCTATTTCTCTTCTCAGCTTATAAAAACGAGACAAGACTTTACCGCAGCTGAGCCACCTCACTCACCGCCGTGTTATGAGGCAAATCACAGAAATCCGAATCAATTTCTTCAAGAAACGCCTTGAAATGGCATATTAAGTGCATTAAGTTCACTGGAGAAATGACTGGTTTCAGTACGCAAGAAATATCTAAGTCTTTTCCACAGAGTGCTTGCTGATGTATGATGCAGTGTATGAACAAAGCGTTTGGTAGTTGAAGATCTTCCAACTGTTTCCTGATCAGCCCCACCAGACCCTCCTTTACTCCAGACATGTTTTTTCCTCCATCAACTGTTACACCTCTAAGCTGATTCTACTGAAGGTTATAGTCTTGCAAAGTTTTATGCACTTTCATGAAAATGTCTTCTCCAGTTGTTCTTCCGTGCATGCTGCAAACTGATGCCAACTCTTCCGTGATCTGAAAGTTCAAATTAACTCCACGAATGAACACGAGAAGTTGTGACGTACTCGAGAGATCAGTAGACTCATCCAGTGCCAGAAATTACCATAGAAAGTTTCTAGCTTTACGGCGTATCTGTAATGTGATGTTCTCTCCAAGTTCTTCTGCTCTCAGTACAACTGAAGTTACTGAAAGGCTGATACTTTCAGAGAAATTGGCTTTTTCAGGACACAGCTCATTTGTTGCTTACACACTCATACACTCTTTGATGAAGTGAAAGGTTTTCCTCGCTCTGCCATCCTATGCACCATTTTGTAACTTGTACGAGTGACAGATTCATTTTCAGCAAACTTTCTCTTGAAGAGATTCTTTTGAGATTCAAAAACACGTTTCATGGATTCAAATTTCTCAGAACGGAACTTTCCTGAAAATTTCAAATATGTTGATAGATGTTTTGTTTCATAGTGACGCCGAAGATTGTACTCTTTCAAAACGGCAACACTTTCGGTGCATATCACACAAGTAGCTTTCTGGTTTCCACAGAGAAGTACTTTTCTCCCCATTCTTTATTGAAAGCACGACACTCAGGGTCCACTTTTATTCTTTCAAAAGCAGCCATAACGATGGGTGAAAACAGGATCTGAAAATGAAAAACACAGAACGCTGTGAGAAACGTATTGTACTGGTCTAAGAACGCACAGACAAAATATATTGAAACGTACGATTGTCACGACGCTTACCTAAGAACGAGTTACGAAAAGCGCATAACCCGACTACTAAGAGAAATGACCTTGCTGAAGTGGCAACCCTAGGCCGCTCAATTTACAAGTCGAGTCGATAGGACAAGGGTTAAGCCTATACTTGTTTTCGAAATCCTAATGCTTTCAAAGATACGTGCCTCGATATGAATAAACGGGCAGCAAGGACAAAAGAAGAATTTTCCTATTGGTTAAAAATGCGCGTGACAGCCTTGTTTCTTTTTATCATAACGTCTTGTGTTTGCCAGCTTAAAGCGACCATCGGTGTGATTTATTTTGTTATGACAGTCGGACATTTGATGAAATGTCACTTTTTATTTCCAAGCGGCTAGCTGCTGGCGGGCCGGACAAAATGACCTCGAGGGCTGTAGTTTGGTGACACCTGGTTTACATTGTTTATTAATATTAACTGCCCCAACTACTTTTACTTCCTTTTTTGGAAAAAAAAATGTTTGTATTTGTTTGCTTGTCTTTTAATGCAGTTTCAGTAGATATAGTAAGGTTATATTTATAACCAAGTTCTAAATACAATGAAGTTCTAACTGTAATGTTTATTGTTTATCTATTAGTGGCTGGTAATGCCTGTTTCACCCTATTTTTTAAAGGAACACTGGTTCTATAAGAAAGCTAACTTCAAGGGATAATAATAACATTGTTTACACTAGAATTACACATTTTATAAACAATTATTACTAGTTATTAATAATGCTAATAAAAATGGATACTCCATTTGGACCTATATCATATTAGTGAAACTGTCTGACATCATTGTTCAGGTTTTTTAATTATCACATAATAAAAAAAACACATAAGAACAAGAAATTCAAACATTTTTCTATGATAGTTACAGACCTCACAAGAACTTGTCACTCCCTTATTACACAGAGATTGGTATAAGAAATAATATTGTTTAGTATTGTTGTCTTTGTTACTGAGATTTGTTGTGGAATGAACAGTTTGAATAAATATACATCTCGAACGTGTGGGTTGAAGTTAGCGTCTATGTAAATAAATTTAGTAAAAACACGGGCAGTCATAATTTATATAAAAAAAAAAACAGTAAACTATTACCGACTGTCGTAAAACCAGTACTAACAGAACTAGAATCAAAAGCCAGTGAATTTCAAATATCTCAGAGCTAGTTTCATGAGATTTTAGTGGTTAACCATATAAATATTATTGTTGGGTAAATTATGAGATTTTATAATTATCAACCATGAATAACTTTGTACATTATTTCCCCCACATACATAGTCAAATTTCATACAATAAACGTTCTAATACTTTTGTATTTTTGGTTATTCGCGCTTAATATAACAAAGTTAAATATAACCGTGACAGACAGAATTATTTTTCGTCTATTGTGCAGTTCTTTTCCAGCTGTTAAGCCTAACTTTACTTAAAAACAAACAGTTTTGTTCACACAAAGCCAAAAATTATTTACATAAAACGGGAACATTTTGTGTAAGATACGAGATATTATTCTTAAATGCATGGTTGGCAGGCCTAATGGAATTAATTAGCTGTTAAGCCTAACTTTACTTAAAACAAACAGTTTTGTTGACACAAAGCCAAAAATTATTTACATAAAACGGGAACATTTTGTGTAAGATACGAGATATTATTCTTAAATGCATGGTTGGCAGGCCTAATGGAATTAATTACAATTAAAAGCTATCTAATTACCTCCTACTCCCTATCACTTATAATGATGACTGATCCCAAAAGGACGCATGAATTACTAAAAACCATCTCACAATATTTATTTCTCCTGGAAGTTCTTGGGTCCTGGACTGAATTTTACTCATTCACCTCCTTTTCCTGAGCCCAGTTTTCTTAATTTTTCTACGTTCTCAGGGAAGAAACTGAAAAGTGGGAGCACACTTCCTGTTTCCAACTTCATTGTTTTGTTATATGTTGTAATGGATATACTACAGCTGGACGGTGTATAAGTATTAATAATTACTTCTTCTTACAAGGCGTTTTGTTTGTTTGTGTGTTTTAGTGCAAATCTATACAATTAGATATACGCGCTCTCACGGGGAATCGAACCACAGATTTTAGTGTTGTGAATTCGCTTACCCACTGGGGGAGACTCCTTCTAAGAAAATAACACTTTTCATTTCGATACACGACTAATGATGAACTCGAAAGACTGTTGGTACAAAAAAAAAACAACTAATAAATACTAACTTCTGTAATAAATAAAAGAATTAGCATTTTCAACTGGTAGAAATACTTCGTGATTATCGGATAGACAGTGGATGTGAGCTTCGTACGACCATCGTACACAAAACCAGTAGCCCGAGTTGTCTAAATGTAATAAAAGTGTTTCGCCTAAAGTTGTGTGTTGTTTTGACTGATTTGCAAGGCCCGATGAATCATGCCAACAGAATGCAATCAAAATTCATGTGTTTTTTTTCTGTCTACTTGAAAGAAAAATAGTTGCCAGCCAAATTCTTGCTACTTCAGGTTAGCATCAAACAACATCTGTGTGTTTACTTCTGAATGAACGACCCATTTCAAAAGATAAGTCCTGTTGTTGGATACAATATTTATAACTACCACCTCCGAACCTTCTATAAAATTCAAAAACTTTTAATACCTTATTTTTAAAAATTAAACTCGAACCCAGATTAAAAATTTCAAGTTTATACAAACTTAAACTCTGTTTCTAATTCATTAAGTTTTAAGTTTTTTACACAATGCTAGAAACGAGTGAAGGCACGTGTTTGTCATTTGGACTATACAAACAGTCCTTAAAAGCAAATAATTAACTTTCCTAGGACATTTTGTGGAAGGTAAACTACATCATGTAATGAGCGATAATCATACATCATGACCTCTATAAATCACTTACTTCACTACTCGTAGAGTAAGAATGGACTTTATAACAGTAGGTCCAGCATGGCCAGGTGTGTTAAGGGGTTCGATTCGTAATCTGAGGGTCGCGGGTTCGAATCCTCGTCACACCAAACATGCTCGCCCTTTCAGCCATGGGGACGTTATAAAGTGATGGTCAATCCCACTATTCGTTGGTAAAAGAGTAGCCCAAGAGTTGGCGGTGGGTGGTAATGACTAGCTGCCTTCCCTCTAGTCTTACACTGCTAAATTAGGGACGTCTAGCGCAGATAGCCCTCGTGTAGCTTCGTGCGAAATTAGAAAACAAACAGCTATAACAGTAATTATAGGAGTAACTATAAGCGACCAAATAGTTAAAACAACAACAACAACAAAAAATAATAAAATGTCCCCAGTAGCACAACGGTATGTCTGCAAACTCACACCGCTAAAAACCGGGTTTTGATACCTATGATTAACAGAACACAAATAGCCCATTTTGTAACTTTGTGCTTAATTTCAAACAAACAAAACTGAACAAAACAGAGTTTCGTGAATCTAGCAGAAGACCGAGAAACTTCGAGTCAGTCCTACAGTTTATTGTTAAGCACTTTTGTCGAGATCCCTAAGATATAATTGGGATTTATGTTTTGTGGATAAAGTTAGAAGTTTTATATTTCTAATAAAGATACACAAGTTCGTGCCTATAGGGTTGGAAATGAGCGATTTGCTCATTAGATCAACAGCTGACTGTGTCGTTTGTTTGCTTTGTAATGTTAAAGTAGAGACCTAAATGGATTCAAGGTCCCTGAACTAATTATTAATATGGCCTCGTAAAAAAATATTTTATGCATCATATTACGTAATTCAACTAAAACATGTCATTACTGCCCAATTATTTTTTCTGTAATAGCTCGTTTTTGTGTGTGTGTACGTAATACATTAAAACTGACCGTGTATAATGAACTGTAGTTATTTATAGGTTACACTTCTATTTCTCTGTGGTATAGAAATTCATTTATTTGTTCACTTATTTTAATTAAATGTACCGTAATTACTTCATGAGTGTTGTTTGTATGCCGCTCTTGTGTGAACTGTCCTAAAACAACAAAATAAACAAAACGAAGCAACTTTCATCTCGCCTGTATCGTCTACTGTCTATACGAAATTTCTACAAATTGTTACTACGTCATTTTTATTTGTCAATCAACGAAAAAAATGTTAAAATTATCTGAAATAAACAGAATTATTCAGGTTGTTATAAATACACACGAAAGTATCTACTTTTTCTTCTGTATATGGAAACAGCGTGCTCGTTTTAGCGTAGAATTTGATTGTGCTACCTGCTGTGTGTACCGTGAGGGGTGAGGGAATCGAGCTTCGAATTTCTGCGTTGTCAGTCCGTAAACTAACCACTGATCCACCAGGAGACGCTTTTTATACGTGTATAAATAAAATAAGTGGGACTAGAAATACTTATGAATCATGGGCTCTCTGAAATAGTGTGGCTTCCCACTAAACATTTTCAAAGAACCTAAAGAAAAGTATCTTATATTTGTAGGTGGGTAAGTTTTATGTTTTAAGATAATTTAAACGTGTGTCATTCTAAGATTAATGTGCACATGTGCATCGTACAATATTGTTGCAACAAAAAGTTCTAGTGTAAAGATAGTAAGGAACGAGAACATGCTAAAAAACTAGGAAATGAAAAGAAACAATAGATAATACATTATATAAGACTGGCAGAGAAAAAAAACAAAGCATGTACATGTGTTTTTCAAGAAGTTTTAATACCATTCACTGTAAAAATGCACAGAAAAATATCATTACATAAGAAAGGTGCAAGTTAACAGGAATACTACCACCACAAAGAGAAAGGTTTAGAAAGACTGAAATTTCCAACTAAGGTTATCGTTATTTTACAACAACAAAGACAGAAGTAACAGCATTAGAAAAAAAAATAATCACAGTTTTTCAGCCACATTTGGACAGTTGACTTGACTGTCCTGCGAATATGTTACACAACTGTTTTTTTTTTTGTTTTTTTTTAGTAATAGGAGAAAAACAAACAAAAATACAATACAATACTGAATAGAGTACAGCATTTGATAACTTTTGAAACTTCATATTTATGTAATAAAATAAATGCATTATCTTGGGTAAATTACCACTTGGAGATTTTTGTTTTATGAAAAAAACAACAAGAAATAAACATTAGTCAAGAAGAGCATGCAATATTTCATTTGACTGATTATTAGTTTTGAATGATGTACATTATTAAAACTATTGAAAATGTACTATTACAGCCAGGTCCTACGTTAAAAAAACACTACAAGTGTGTGTGTGTATATATATATGTGTGTGTGTGTGTGTGTACTTATGTCTGTGTTGTTACAGTTAGATCATGGCTAAAAACAGCTCAACCCAAATACATTGAGGTACTGTAAAACATTTTCTTCACCTTTAACATTTACACTATGATATGAAAAGAGTTCCAATCATCAGAGGTTTTGTGCTAACAAACAGCACCTGTGAACACGAGAGGCACAGAAATATGACGGATAGTTACCCTGCCAAATGACCTCAACTTTGTCATGTAAATTTATAATTTCATTATATCTAAAGACAAAACTTTCTGGTAAACATTTTTCAAAAATAAGATTCCATGGTCACCAAAAAATTTAAAACTTTTTGTTGTCACCTGTATAAGTTTTAATATTTAAAAGGCACATTTCCAAAACAAATATGTTTTTACCAAACCTAAATATACCAATTAAAATTTGCATGCATACATATAATCCTGTTTTTATTGTTAGAAGTTCAACAGATATGTTTTGTGGGATATGCATGCCACTATTAAACCAGTCAAATGGGATAATTCAGCCGAGATTCAGAATCACCTGCTATTTTGTTGTTTAACAAACAGTCTGTTCGAGTTGAAAAGAAAATACAGTTGAGATAAAGAACTTTTTTTTAATGAGAATGGTGTACGAATTATTACTTATTAAGTCATAATATTTCTAAGCAACAAAACTACATGATCGTTATTGGAGATAGACCATCCATGCTCACAATTCCAATTATAAATAAATAAAAATATAAAAGGTTGTATTCATGTCTTTGTAACCTTCTGGTCCCTTCTTATATAATAAAAGTAAAGCAATCAGATTTTCACAACACTACTTTCAGTTAACAACAACTTATATAACTTTCTTCGAAAAAAAAAACAGTACGATAACAATACGCTAACAACAGGTTCTGCTACATTAGTTTGTTTTTTTTATCACTAAATTTATAATTGTCAAAAATGTTTAAAGAAGTGGGAAAAGCGACAACAGTAGTTATAATTCTCTTTTAAACATGCAAGTTGGTTACAGAATGGACAGAATATTGAAAACTTACAAAACCTTTTTTGTTTTTTTCATTTGAAGCATAAAACAACCAAACCACAAAATATTCTATTTACTATTCTTCGTAACAACAAATACATTACTTGGTTTCTTTCCCACATCGTGTATTATAGAATGATAGCAGATGAATATGCAAAAATAGATTAGATTTACAAATATGAAATTTTGCACCCACTACTACAAGTATTATATTGAATAAGCTTGCAAAAATACAATATATATATATAAAAGGTCCATTGAAAACAACACAAGCACACACTACAGTAGTCTTATATAGTAAAGAAGCGACTGTGATACGAAGACAGCTTATCAAAACGTAGTAACGACAGCGTAATGAAAAACAGTTATTTCAAATGTTTTGTCATATAAATGTCTTAACTGGTAAGAATTTCAAACTTTTTCTATTTAACAAAGTTAATAATCTTGTATTGTATCTTGTGAGAAACTTAAAACAGTTTAATTTCTAATAAACCTTGTAATGATGATGGACTGCTGATTATAAAAACAAGTCAGTTAGGTTATATTAACTTAGAATAAATTTTTCCAATTTCAACGAGGTATTCAGGCTGGTATGCTCATTTACAAAACCAGATCTTTAGATAACCTCCAACACTCTGGTTTACTCTCATTCCAGAGGTTTTTATTATTCTTTTCCAAGCTTCCTTGTATCACAGTGACGACATTAACAACATTCTTTCCCGCAACGTGGACAGCGAGTTGGTCAGTCAATCTTTTTATCTATTTTGTTCTGAAAACCTTGAACTTCAGTTTAGATTGTCGACTTGGAAAAGGACACTCTTAAGTGGTTGGATTCACTAAGTTGGTGGTTGTGCATTTTCTGTGGTAAGAAAAAATCAAAACTTTAAATAATAAACTCCTGACTATAAATTCTTAAGACAAGGTTTAGGCAGTAAAGCATTATTTTCACAGTTTTAAAATCTCAAAAACATAGTACGACAAGCAGCTGCACTGGACCACTATTTATGGCAATAATATTGAACTCTGTTTAACTCTAAACCATGCATACGATGGAAGCTGTGCATTTGGTTGTTATTATTGTTTTAAAAATACATTAGCACTTCTCTCCAAAGAATTCTAAATTATTTGCAGCTAAAATCAAAGCAAAATTACAATCGATACATGTATACCGAAGTAAAACAAAATGCTATGTTAGCAATACAGAAATGAAGTTGTAATAAAAACTAAACAGATTTTGCTGTCACAGAAATCACACTTTCAAGAAAAAAAAATTGTTTATATTAACCATTATTTTGTTTATAATGAAGTGAAACTTACTATCAAAGCAGTAACAGCTTCTTCTAGTGACTTCATCTGGATGAGAGCCATCTTGGGGTCTTTACTGTAATATTAGATGAATTTCAACTTTCACAAAGTGCAGAATAATCAAATCATTATAGTAAAACCTGTTCCATGGTTATGAATGCTTTTCAGCTGCTTATTTGACATTAAGTAAAAGGTAAGAGAAAAATGCACTACAATATATTTTTATATTTTAATTTTGTTTTTTTAAATTCCACAAACATGGTAACAGTTGCAGACAGGACCTTTTGCATATTAAACATCAAGAGCACTTATTTGTATTTATTCAAAAGTTACATCACATAACAGTGATAGAAACAAGCTGTGTGGGAAAAATAGTTGGACCACACTAATTAATACAAATGTGTAACAAATGACAAAACAATTACTATATTGAAGAACATGCATCTTCCAAAATGTTTCATCTCAATTTATTAACATAACGGTTAAAACTCTAGATTTCAAATATAACTCGCACATTTTGGACTTTTCAAGCACCCTACGTTTCAAATGTGGACTTCAGACAGTTCAAATGATACAGTATGTGGAACATTTACAACAAGCTTACTTATCAAGGAGATAACAATCAGGAATATGCAAATCAAATCAAAGTTAATGTTTTTTCTCCTATATAAAAACAACTAAATTTTACTTTAATTCAAACACAATGAAAAAAATGACCAAAGTGTACTTACGGGAAAAACTTGAAGGCTACAACACTACCTCCTGTTTTACTAGTAAAGGCATCTCTGATCTCTTCTTCAGTAATATTAGGCCTTTAAACAAATCAAATTATTTCATGAAATAATTATTATTACACTACTAAAAATTATTAAACAGAGTTGTTTAAAGTTCATTAGTCCAAGTTATTTGTAAAAAGTACTTTTATTATACATTAATGTATCGGTTATATTTGTGACCACTGGTAAGGAATAAAAGTTCTCACCATTTAACTCCCACAAGTAACATTCACGCAAGTATCTAAATAACACAGTGTGTTTTTAGTACTGTTTCTTAACCACATGTATTGAATAGATAGATTATTCACAGGAAGTATGAGATTATACCCTTTAACTACCTTTTCCTTTAGAACTTACAGGGTACTCTTCTAAGGTACACACTTTTCTGTAACTGTTTCAAATTACACATCTACTTTAGGGGTAGGTATTTCAGGTTTATTTCTGAGACCACAGTGAATCGTGATGGTTGGTTTTTTAATCTTTTGAACCAGTAAGTATTGTATAAAGACTTACTTGTTGGGACAAAAAATTTTAATTTTGTAACAAATCAAGCAAACAAAAAGCTATTTTAAAAATAGGTTGCCTATAGATATTGTGGAGGCAGTAAATTTAAGTGAGTTTAATAGAAAGCTTGATAAATATACAGATGATAAAGACTGACTTTAAGATTCTTTAAAATTAATTTATTAACAGTTTTAGTTTAGTTTAGAAAATGGAACAACAGAGATGGACCAATAGATCCCACGTTGTGTGAAAACGTAAAAGTATTATTATACTTGATGTGATTCAAAACTTGTGATTCCACAAAAATTCTAATAAATAAAACAAAATTTTATAAGCTAAATTTTTAATGTTGTAATTTGTTTGCGAGATAAAGGTGCTGATTGTAATAATCAAATAGGTTTTAGAAATATCTAGAGCAAAGATTAATTATAAATATGAGAATCAGTTAGTTACTAGAAGACTGAACGAGCATCAGTGAAGTACTTAGACCATTGCTAGTGACAATATATATTCAGTTATTCAATAAAGTAGTAGCAAAATTTCACTACTATGTTTCACTTCAGTCCTTGTATCATTAGTGCGATGTTTTCATTTGAATGTCACTTGTAAACTTAAGTCTGCAAGTTACTGTGCTGTACAAGTAAAGGCAGTTTGTAGAAAGGGAGAAATAAACTAATTTGTTGTTCTTAAGTGGACTAAAATTTGAATTATTTTTACAAAATAATTTAAAAGAACAATACTACATAAATACATGCAATCAATTCCATATAATTGGCTGATAGTATAATATTTACATGGTACAAGAGCTAATTTCCAATGAACAAGAAAACAAAAGCACCTACGGTATATTGGACAAGTGGAGAGTGGCAGTGGGAGGGTAGATGTTCTGGTAGTTTTTCGACCCTGGCTTTTTGAAACGATGCAGAGGGGAACTAGTAAAATCTTTGGTCAATCCAGCATCCTGGTACACAGAGGATAAAATCTGGATAAACTTTCATCTTGCTTTGTATGAAGTCATCAAGATAGATTTACACTAATACAGCTAAACCTTAACTGTTCTGTACATGCCATCATAACATATTTATGATGTAAAGTTATGTGCATATAATTATGTGGTAAAGCCTAACATTCAATCAATTAATGCTTTCATTTATTGAACTCGAGTCTGTAAGTCTTTCCTTGCTGAAGGTAGAGGGGATTAGTCTGCTGGATCAAACACATATTGGAGAAGGAAACCTGACTATGATTCTGATTTTATTATGTAAATATGTATGAAATGTGGCAAACATTTAGTAAAATCCATAAATCTGCCACACACAAAACATCAGAAGAGTAGTTACAAAGTTATTGGTATTCAAGATGTGTCTGTGAATTGACAAAATGAGCCTGGCTTGGAATCTAACAGGTTGGAATACAAATGTCCAATGGTGGGACAGCAAATTTCTGGACTTACAATGCCAAAATCTGGGGTCTTATTTCATGCAGTAGACACAGCAGGAAACCCACTGTAGCTCTGTTTTAAAAACAAAGAGTGCAAGGTAATGTTTACATGAAGAATAAAAATACTTTTGTCGATCATAGAGTTTTGCATGTTGTATTTGCATAACCTCTAGAATCTACAAAAAACGTATTTACAGTTTTTTCAGTATCCTTGCACACTGTATGTGGTACTCACCACCAACTGTGCTAAATCAGCAATCTAAAGTAAAATGAATAATAGATAACACTAATATCAAATACATTTTACCAGGGTGAATGAAACCATGTGACAGGTCATGACATGTGCACTTTAACCTCTACTTGTGTAAATAGGGATAGCGTGAAAATTTATGATTAATGTATAATGAAGTGCTTCAAATTTTAAAAGAAACTGGAGCTGTTGGTATCCTACATAAACAAAATTTCTTCTTAAATCATATCACAAGTACATAATTTTAAGCAGTGTGAAACATTATACATGATTTAAAAATCTCTAAAATTATAAAAATTCACTGCAAATCAAATATTTTACATATCACAATGAAAGTGATACCAACTCTTGAGTTATATGTACCTAGTTTTACAAACTAACACATTATATATAATAGTTTCATTATTTTTTCAGACAATACTTCAGTTAATTCAATCATATAAAATGACAAAAACAGGAAAAAAAAATCCAAACTACATCCGGGATCTATGTATTACCATTTCTGCTAAAAACAACAACACAATACTGTACATCATTAAACAACCAATTAAAGTCTGAGAACAGAATATTGAGGCACATTTATCACATATTTCTTTCAATGATGTATAAAGCTGAAGATTAAATTTAACAAAAACATTATTATATGTTTATATGAAGCACAGACTGGCCTAACAAGATGTCACAAAAGATCCCAGTAGGCTCTGTTTGAAAAGTACTTAGATTGTTGTAATTTCAAAGCAGAACTTGTAGAACTTTTCTAGCTATTTCCCTTGGAAATCTTAAAGAATCCAATCCATCCCTTGTTTATCTCTTGAATAGTACCAAATAAAAATGAACCTTGATATTAATGGCTATGTTGGCTGTAAGATGTATTATTAGTTTTACAAAAAAACAAACAAAAACGTTAATGTCTTACTGGCTGTCCTTCTTTCGGCATCTGGACAACCTGATGTTTTGATGGTGTTACTCTGATCTGTTTTCCAAATACTATGATTTTGTCCAGGTGTGTCATTGCTAGAAAGAAAAAAGAGAACATGACAATAATTTTACATAAAAAAAAATTAAACTGAGGGAAGCAAAAATTTTATATAAAAAAACGACATTTTAAAACAAAGTGATTGTTAAGAAGAACAGCAAACTGTGTATTAGATAAACACCTCTACTGGTTAGTAACAGTCTATACCAAAGTGATTGTTAAGAAGGACAACAAACTGTGTATTAGATAAACACCTCTACTGGTTAGTAACAGTCTATATTAAAGTGATTGTTAAGAAGAACAAACTGTGTATTAGATAAACACCTCTACTGGTTAGTAACAGTCTATATTAAAGTGATTGTTAAGAACAACAAACTGTGTATTAGATAAACACCTCTACTGGTTAGTAACAGTCTATACTAAAGTGATTGTTAAGAAGAACAAACTGTGTATTAGATAAACACCTCTACTGGTTAGTAACAGTCTATATTAAAGTGATTGTTAAGAAGAACAACAAACTGTGTATTAGATAAACACCTCTACTGGTTAGTAACAGTCTATACTAAAGTGATTCTTAAGAACAACAAACTGTGTATTAGATAAACACCTCTACTGGTTAGTAACAGTCTATACCAAAGTGATTGTTAAGAAGAACAACAAACTGTGTATTAGATAAACACCTCTACTGGTTAGTAACAGTCTATACTATAGTGATTGTTAAGAAGAACAGCAAACTGTGTATTAGATAAACACCTCTACTGGTTAGTAACAGTCTATATTAAAGTGATTGTTACGAAGAACAACAAACTGTGTATTAGATAAACACCTCTACTGGTTAGTAACAGTCTATATTAAAGTGATTGTTAGGAAGAACAACAAACTGTGTATTAGATAAACACCACTACTGGTTAGTAACAGTCTATACTAAAGTGATTGTTAAGAACAACAAACTGTGTATTAGATAAACACCTCTACTGGTTAGTAACAGTCTATACTAAAGTGATTGTTAAGAACAACAAACTGTGTATTAGATAAACACCTCTACTGGTTAGTAACAGTCTATACTAAAGTGATTGTTAAGAACAACAAACTATGTATTAGATAAACACCTCAACTGGTTAGTAACAGTCTATACCAAAGTGATTGTTAAGAAGAACAACAAACTGTGTATTAGATAAACACCTCTACTGGTTAGTAACAGTCTATACTAAAGTGATTGTTAAGAAGAACAACAAACTGTGTATTAGATAAACACCTCTACTGGTTAGTAACAGTCTATACTAAAGTGATTGTTAAGAACAACAAACTGTGTATTAGATAAACACCTCTACTGGTTAGTAACAGTCTATACTAAAGTGATTGTTAAGAACAACAAACTGTGTATTAGATAAACACCTCTACTGGTTAGTAACAGTCTATATTAAAGTGATTGTTAAGAACAACAAACTGTGTATTAGATAAACACCTCTACTGGTTAGTAACAGTCTATACTAAAGTGATTGTTAAGAACAACAAACTGTGTATTAGATAAACACCTCTACTGGTTAGTAACAGTCTATACTAAAGTGATTGTTAAGAACAACAAACTGTGTATTAGATAAACACCTCTACTGGTTAGTAACAGTCTATACTAAAGTGATTGTTAAGAAGAACAACAAACTGTGTATTAGATAAACACCTCTACTGGTTAGTAACAGTCTATACTAAAGTGATTGTTAAGAACAACAAACTGTGTATTAGATAAACACCTCTACTGGTTAGTAACAGTCTATACTAAAGTGATTGTTAAGAACAACAAACTGTGTATTAGATAAACACCTCTACTGGTTAGTAACAGTCTATACTAAAGTGATTGTTAAGAACAACAAACTGTGTATTAGATAAACACCTCTACTGGTTAGTAACAGTCTATATTAAAGTGATTGTTAAAAACAACAAACTGTGTATTAGATAAACACCTCTACTGGTTAGTAACAGTCTATAATAAAGTGATTGTTAAGAACAACAAACTGTGTATTAGATAAACACCTCTACTGGTTAGTAACAGTCTATACTAAAGTGATTGTTAAGAACAACAAACTGTGTATTAGATAAACACCTCTACTGGTTAGTAACAGTCTATACTAAAGTGATTGTTAAGAACAACAAACTGTGTATTAGATAAACACCTCTACTGGTTAGTAACAGTCTATACTAAAGTGATTGTTAAGAACAACAAACTGTGTATTAGATAAACACCTCTACTGGTTAGTAACAGTCTATATTAAAGTGATTGTTAAGAACAACAAACTGTGTATTAGATAAACACCTCTACTGGTTAGTAACAGTCTGTACTAAAGTGATTGTTAAGAAGAACAAACTGTGTATTAGATAAACACCTCTACTGGTTAGTAACAGTCTATAATAAAGTGATTGTTAAGAACAACAAACTGTGTATTAGATAAACACCTCTACTGGTTAGTAACAGTCTATACTAAAGTGATTGTTAAGAAGAACAACAAACTGTGTATTAGATAAACACCTCTACTGGTTAGTAACAGTCTATACTAAAGTGATTGTTAAGAAGAACAAACTGTGTATTAGATAAACACCACTACTGGTTAGTAACAGTCTATATTAAAGTGATTGTTAAGAAGAACAACAAACTGTGTATTAGATAAACACCTCTACTGGTTAGTAACAGTCTATACTAAAGTGATTGTTAAGAACAACAAACTGTGTATTAGATAAACACCTCTACTGGTTAGTAACAGTCTATACTAAAGTGATTGTTAAGAACAACAAACTGTGTATTAGATAAACACCTCTACTGGTTAGTAACAGTCTATACTAAAGTGATTGTTAAGAAGAACAACAAACTGTGTATTAGATAAACACCTCTACTGGTTAGTAACAGTCTATACTAAAGTGATTGTTAGGAAGAACAACAAACTGTGTATTAGATAAACACCTCTACTGGTTAGTAACAGTCTATACTAAAGTGATTGTTAAGAACAACAAACTGTGTATTAGATAAACACCTCTACTGGTTAGTAACAGTCTATACTAAAGTGATTGTTAAGAACAACAAACTGTGTATTAGATAAACACCTCTACTGGTTAGTAACAGTCTATACTAAAGTGATTGTTAAGAACAACAAACTGTGTATTAGATAAACACCTCTACTGGTTAGTAACAGTCTATACTAAAGTGATTGTTAAGAACAACAAACTGTGTATTAGATAAACACCTCTACTGGTTAGTAACAGTCTATACTAAAGTGATTGTTAAGAACAACAAACTGTGTATTAGATAAACACCTCTACTGGTTAGTAACAGTCTATATTAAAGTGATTGTTAAGAACAACAAACTGTGTATTAGATAAACACCTCTACTGGTTAGTAACAGTCTATACCAAAGTGATTGTTAAGAAGAACAAACTGTGTATTAGATAAACACCTCTACTGGTTAGTAACAGTCTATATTAAAGTGATTGTTACGAAGAACAACAAACTGTGTATTAGATAAACACCTCTACTGGTTAGTAACAGTCTATATTAAAGTGATTGTTAAGAACAACAAACTGTGTATTAGATAAACACCTCTACTGGTTAGTAACAGTCTATACTAAAGTGATTGTTAAGAAGAACAAACTGTGTATTAGATAAACACCTCTACTGGTTAGTAACAGTCTATATTAAAGTGATTGTTAAGAAGAACAACAAACTGTGTATTAGATAAACACCTCTACTGGTTAGTAACAGTCTATACTAAAGTGATTGTTAAGAAGAACAACAAACTGTGTATTAGATAAACACCTCTACTGGTTAGTAACAGTCTATATTAAAGTGATTGTTAAGAACAACAAACTGTGTATTAGATAAACACCTCTACTGGTTAGTAACAGTCTATACTAAAGTGATTGTTAAGAACAACAAACTGTGTATTAGATAAACACCTCTACTGGTTAGTAACAGTCTATACTAAAGTGATTGTTAAGAACAACAAACTGTGTATTAGATAAACACCTCTACTGGTTAGTAACAGTCTATACTAAAGTGATTGTTAAGAAGAACAACAAACTGTGTATTAGATAAACACCTCTACTGGTTAGTAACAGTCTATATTAAAGTGATTGTTAAGAAGAACAACAAACTGTGTATTAGATAAACACCTCTACTGGTTAGTAACAGTCTATACTAAAGTGATTGTTAAGAAGAACAACAAACTGTGTATTAGATAAACACCTCTACTGGTTAGTAACAGTCTATACTAAAGTGATTGTTAAGAAGAACAACAAACTGTGTATTAGATAAACACCTCTACTGGTTAGTAACAGTCTATACTAAAGTGATTGTTAAGAACAACAAACTGTGTATTAGATAAACACCTCTACTGGTTAGTAACAGTCTATACTAAAGTGATTGTTAAGAACAACAAACTGTGTATTAGATAAACACCTCTACTGGTTAGTAACAGTCTATATTAAAGTGATTGTTAAGAACAACAAACTGTGTATTAGATAAAAACCTCTACTGGTTAGTAACAGTCTATACTAAAGTGATTGTTAAGAAGAACAACAAACTGTGTATTAGATAAACACCTCTACTGGTTAGTAACAGTCTATATTAAAGTGATTGTTAAGAAGAACAACAAACTGTGTATTAGATAAACACCTCTACTGGTTAGTAACAGTCTATATTAAAGTGATTGTTAAGAAGAACAACAAACTGTGTATTAGATAAACACCTCTACTGGTTAGTAACAGTCTATACTAAAGTGATTGTTAAGAAGAACAACAAACTGTGTATTAGATAAACACCTCTACTGGTTAGTAACAGTCTATATTAAAGTGATTGTTAAGAAGAACAAACTGTGTATTAGATAAACACCTCTACTGGTTAGTAACAGTCTATACTAAAGTGATTGTTAAGAACAACAAACTGTGTATTAGATAAACACCTCTACTGGTTAGTAACAGTCTATACTAAAGTGATTGTTAAGAAGAACAACAAACTGTGTATTAGATAAACACCTCTACTGGTTAGTAACAGTCTATACTAAAGTGATTGTTAAGAAGAACAACAAACTGTGTATTAGATAAACACCTCTACTGGTTAGTAACAGTCTATACTAAAGTGATTGTTAAGAACAACAAACTGTGTATTAGATAAACACCTCTACTGGTTAGTAACAGTCTATACTAAAGTGATTGTTAAGAACAACAAACTGTGTATTAGATAAACACCTCTACTGGTTAGTAACAGTCTATACTAAAGTGATTGTTAAGAACAACAAACTGTGTATTAGATAAACACCTCTACTGGTTAGTAACAGTCTATACTAAAGTGATTGTTAAGAACAACAAACTGTGTATTAGATAAACACCTCTACTGGTTAGTAACAGTCTATACTAAAGTGATTGTTAAGAACAACAAACTGTGTATTAGATAAACACCTCTACTGGTTAGTAACAGTCTATACTAAAGTGATTGTTAAGAAGAACAACAAACTGTGTATTAGATAAACACCTCTACTGGTTAGTAACAGTCTATACTAAAGTGATTGTTAAGAAGAACAACAAACTGTGTATTAGATAAACACCTCTACTGGTTAGTAACAGTCTATACTAAAGTGATTGTTAAGAACAACAAACTGTGTATTAGATAAACACCTCTACTGGTTAGTAACAGTCTATATTAAAGTGATTGTTAAGAACAACAAACTGTGTATTAGATAAACACCTCTACTGGTTAGTAACAGTCTATACTAAAGTGATTGTTAAGAAGAACAAACTGTGTATTAGATAAACACCTCTACTGGTTAGTAACAGTCTATATTAAAGTGATTGTTAAGAAGAACAAACTGTGTATTAGATAAACACCTCTACTGGTTAGTAACAGTCTATATTAAAGTGATTGTTAAGAACAACAAACTGTGTATTAGATAAACACCTCTACTGGTTAGTAACAGTCTATATTAAAGTGATTGTTAAGAACAACAAACTGTGTATTAGATAAACACCTCTACTGGTTAGTAACAGTCTATACTAAAGTGATTGTTAAGAACAACAAACTGTGTATTAGATAAACACCTCTACTGGTTAGTAACAGTCTATACTAAAGTGATTGTTAAGAAGAACAAACTGTGTATTAGATAAACACCTCTACTGGTTAGTAACAGTCTATATTAAAGTGATTGTTAAGAACAACAAACTGTGTATTAGATAAACACCTCTACTGGTTAGTAACAGTCTATACTAAAGTGATTGTTAAGAACAACAAACTGTGTATTAGATAAACACCTCTACTGGTTAGTAACAGTCTATATTAAAGTGATTGTTAAGAACAACAAACTGTGTATTAGATAAACACCTCTACTGGTTAGTAACAGTCTATACTAAAGTGATTGTTAAGAACAACAAACTGTGTATTAGATAAACACCTCTACTGGTTAGTAACAGTCTATACTAAAGTGATTGTTAAGAACAACAAACTGTGTATTAGATAAACACCTCTACTGGTTAGTAACAGTCTATACTAAAGTGATTGTTAAGAAGAACAACAAACTGTGTATTAGATAAACACCTCTACTGGTTAGTAACAGTCTATACTAAAGTGATTGTTAAGAACAACAAACTGTGTATTAGATAAACACCTCTACTGGTTAGTAACAGTCTATACTAAAGTGATTGTTAAGAACAACAAACTGTGTATTAGATAAACACCTCTACTGGTTAGTAACAGTCTATATTAAAGTGATTGTTAAGAACAACAAACTGTGTATTAGATAAACACCTCTACTGGTTAGTAACAGTCTATACTAAAGTGATTGTTAAGAACAACAAACTGTGTATTAGATAAACACCTCTACTGGTTAGTAACAGTCTATACTAAAGTGATTGTTAAGAACAACAAACTGTGTATTAGATAAACACCTCTACTGGTTAGTAACAGTCTATACTAAAGTGATTGTTAAGAACAACAAACTGTGTATTAGATAAACACCTCTACTGGTTAGTAACAGTCTATACTAAAGTGATTGTTAAGAACAACAAACTGTGTATTAGATAAACACCTCTACTGGTTAGTAACAGTCTATATTAAAGTGATTGTTAAGAACAACAAACTGTGTATTAGATAAACACCTCTACTGGTTAGTAACAGTCTATACTAAAGTGATTGTTAAGAAGAACAAACTGTGTATTAGATAAACACCTCTACTGGTTAGTAACAGTCTATACTAAAGTGATTGTTAAGAACAACAAACTGTGTATTAGATAAACACCTCTACTGGTTAGTAACAGTCTATACTAAAGTGATTGTTAAGAACAACAAACTGTGTATTAGATAAACACCTCTACTGGTTAGTAACAGTCTATACTAAAGTGATTGTTAAGAACAACAAACTGTGTATTAGATAAACACCTCTACTGGTTAGTAACAGTCTATACTAAAGTGATTGTTAAGAACAACAAACTGTGTATTAGATAAACACCTCTACTGGTTAGTAACAGTCTATACTAAAGTGATTGTTAAGAACAACAAACTGTGTATTAGATAAACACCTCTACTGGTTAGTAACAGTCTATACTAAAGTGATTGTTAAGAACAACAAACTGTGTATTAGATAAACACCTCTACTGGTTAGTAACAGTCTATACTAAAGTGATTGTTAAGAAGAACAACAAACTGTGTATTAGATAAACACCTCTACTGGTTAGTAACAGTCTATACTAAAGTGATTGTTAAGAACAACAAACTGTGTATTAGATAAACACCTCTACTGGTTAGTAACAGTCTATACTAAAGTGATTGTTAAGAACAACAAACTGTGTATTAGATAAACACCTCTACTGGTTAGTAACAGTCTATACTAAAGTGATTGTTAAGAACAACAAACTGTGTATTAGATAAACACCTCTACTGGTTAGTAACAGTCTATATTAAAGTGATTGTTAAGAACAACAAACTGTGTATTAGATAAACACCTCTACTGGTTAGTAACAGTCTATACTAAAGTGATTGTTAAGAACAACAAACTGTGTATTAGATAAACACCTCTACTGGTTAGTAACAGTCTATACTAAAGTGATTGTTAAGAACAACAAACTGTGTATTAGATAAACACCTCTACTGGTTAGTAACAGTCTATACTAAAGTGATTGTTAAGAAGAACAACAAACTGTGTATTAGATAAACACCTCTACTGGTTAGTAACAGTCTATACTAAAGTGATTGTTAAGAACAACAAACTGTGTATTAGATAAACACCTCTACTGGTTAGTAACAGTCTATATTAAAGTGATTGTTAAGAAGAACAACAAACTGTGTATTAGATAAACACCTCTACTGGTTAGTAACAGTCTATACTAAAGTGATTGTTAAGAACAACAAACTGTGTATTAGATAAACACCTCTACTGGTTAGTAACAGTCTATACTAAAGTGATTGTTAAGAACAACAAACTGTGTATTAGATAAACACCTCTACTGGTTAGTAACAGTCTATACTAAAGTGATTGTTAAGAAGAACAACAAACTGTGTATTAGATAAACACCTCTACTGGTTAGTAACAGTCTATACTAAAGTGATTGTTAAGAAGAACAACAAACTGTGTATTAGATAAACACCTCTACTGGTTAGTAACAGTCTATACTAAAGTGATTGTTAAGAACAACAAACTGTGTATTAGATAAACACCTCTACTGGTTAGTAACAGTCTATACTAAAGTGATTGTTAAGAACAACAAACTGTGTATTAGATAAACACCTCTACTGGTTAGTAACAGTCTATACTAAAGTGATTGTTAAGAACAACAAACTGTGTATTAGATAAACACCTCTACTGGTTAGTAACAGTCTATACTAAAGTGATTGTTAAGAACAACAAACTGTGTATTAGATAAACACCTCTACTGGTTAGTAACAGTCTATACTAAAGTGATTGTTAAGAACAACAAACTGTGTATTAGATAAACACCTCTACTGGTTAGTAACAGTCTATACTAAAGTGATTGTTAAGAACAACAAACTGTGTATTAGATAAACACCTCTACTGGTTAGTAACAGTCTATACTAAAGTGATTGTTAAGAACAACAAACTGTGTATTAGATAAACACCTCTACTGGTTAGTAACAGTCTATATTAAAGTGATTGTTAAGAAGAACAACAAACTGTGTATTAGATAAACACCTCTACTGGTTAGTAACAGTCTATACTAAAGTGATTGTTAAGAACAACAAACTGTGTATTAGATAAACACCTCTACTGGTTAGTAACAGTCTATACTAAAGTGATTGTTAAGAAGAACAAACTGTGTATTAGATAAACACCTCTACTGGTTAGTAACAGTCTATACTAAAGTGATTGTTAAGAACAACAAACTGTGTATTAGATAAACACCTCTACTGGTTAGTAACAGTCTATACTAAAGTGATTGTTAAGAACAACAAACTGTGTATTAGATAAACACCTCTACTGGTTAGTAACAGTCTATATTAAAGTGATTGTTAAGAACAACAAACTGTGTATTAGATAAACACCTCTACTGGTTAGTAACAGTCTATACTAAAGTGATTGTTAAGAACAACAAACTGTGTATTAGATAAACACCTCTACTGGTTAGTAACAGTCTATACTAAAGTGATTGTTAAGAACAACAAACTGTGTATTAGATAAACACCTCTACTGGTTAGTAACAGTCTATACTAAAGTGATTGTTAAGAACAACAAACTGTGTATTAGATAAACACCTCTACTGGTTAGTAACAGTCTATACTAAAGTGATTGTTAAGAAGAACAACAAACTGTGTATTAGATAAACACCTCTACTGGTTAGTAACAGTCTATACTAAAGTGATTGTTAAGAAGAACAACAAACTGTGTATTAGATAAACACCTCTACTGGTTAGTAACAGTCTATACTAAAGTGATTGTTAAGAACAACAAACTGTGTATTAGATAAACACCTCTACTGGTTAGTAACAGTCTATACTAAAGTGATTGTTAAGAACAACAAACTGTGTATTAGATAAACACCTCTACTGGTTAGTAACAGTCTATACTAAAGTGATTGTTAAGAACAACAAACTGTGTATTAGATAAACACCTCTACTGGTTAGTAACAGTCTATACTAAAGTGATTGTTAAGAAGAACAACAAACTGTGTATTAGATAAACACCTCTACTGGTTAGTAACAGTCTATACTAAAGTGATTGTTAAGAACAACAAACTGTGTATTAGATAAACACCTCTACTGGTTAGTAACAGTCTATACTAAAGTGATTGTTAAGAACAACAAACTGTGTATTAGATAAACACCTCTACTGGTTAGTAACAGTCTATACTAAAGTGATTGTTAAGAACAACAAACTGTGTATTAGATAAACACCTCTACTGGTTAGTAACAGTCTATACTAAAGTGATTGTTAAGAAGAACAACAAACTGTGTATTAGATAAACACCTCTACTGGTTAGTAACAGTCTATACTAAAGTGATTGTTAAGAAGAACAACAAACTGTGTATTAGATAAACACCTCTACTGGTTAGTAACAGTCTATACTAAAGTGATTGTTAAGAAGAACAACAAACTGTGTATTAGATAAACACCTCTACTGGTTAGTAACAGTCTATACTAAAGTGATTGTTAAGAACAACAAACTGTGTATTAGATAAACACCTCTACTGGTTAGTAACAGTCTATACTAAAGTGATTGTTAAGAACAACAAACTGTGTATTAGATAAACACCTCTACTGGTTAGTAACAGTCTATACTAAAGTGATTGTTAAGAAGAACAACAAACTGTGTATTAGATAAACACCTCAACTGGTTAGTAACAGTCTATACTAAAGTGATTGTTAAGAAGAACAACAAACTGTGTATTAGATAAACACCTCTACTGGTTAGTAACAGTCTATACTAAAGTGATTGTTAAGAACAACAAACTATGTATTAGATAAACACCTCTACTGGTTAGTAACAGTCTATACTAAAGTGATTGTTAAGAAGAACAAACTGTGTATTAGATAAACACCTCTACTGGTTAGTAACAGTCTATATTAAAGTTATTGTTAAGAAGAACAACAAACTGTGTATTAGATAAACACCTCTACTGGTTAGTAACAGTCTATATTAAAGTGATTGTTAAGAAGAACAAACTGTGTATTAGATAAACACCTCTACTGGTTAGTAACAGTCTATACTAAAGTGATTGTTAAGAACAACAAACTGTGTATTAGATAAACACCTCTACTGGTTAGTAACAGTCTATACTAAAGTGATTGTTAAGAACAACAAACTGTGTATTAGATAAACACCTCTACTGGTTAGTAACAGTCTATACTAAAGTGATTGTTAAGAAGAACAACAAACTGTGTATTAGATAAACACCTCTACTGGTTAGTAACAGTCTATACTAAAGTGATTGTTAAGAACAACAAACTGTGTATTAGATAAACACCTCTACTGGTTAGTAACAGTCTATACTAAAGTGATTGTTAAGAACAACAAACTGTGTATTAGATAAACACCTCTACTGGTTAGTAACAGTCTATACTAAAGTGATTGTTAAGAAGAACAACAAACTGTGTATTAGATAAACACCTCTACTGGTTAGTAACAGTCTATATTAAAGTGATTGTTAAGAACAACAAACTGTGTATTAGATAAACACCTCTACTGGTTAGTAACAGTCTATACTAAAGTGATTGTTAAGAACAACAAACTGTGTATTAGATAAACACCTCTACTGGTTAGTAACAGTCTATACTAAAGTGATTGTTAAGAACAACAAACTGTGTATTAGATAAACACCTCTACTGGTTAGTAACAGTCTATACTAAAGTGATTGTTAAGAACAACAAACTGTGTATTAGATAAACACCTCTACTGGTTAGTAACAGTCTATACTAAAGTGATTGTTAAGAACAACAAACTGTGTATTAGATAAACACCTCTACTGGTTAGTAACAGTCTATACTAAAGTGATTGTTAAGAACAACAAACTGTGTATTAGATAAACACCTCTACTGGTTAGTAACAGTCTATACTAAAGTGATTGTTAAGAAGAACAACAAACTGTGTATTAGATAAACACCTCTACTGGTTAGTAACAGTCTATACTAAAGTGATTGTTAAGAAGAACAACAAACTGTGTATTAGATAAACACCTCTACTGGTTAGTAACAGTCTATACTAAAGTGATTGTTAAGAACAACAAACTGTGTATTAGATAAACACCTCTACTGGTTAGTAACAGTCTATACTAAAGTGATTGTTAAGAACAACAAACTGTGTATTAGATAAACACCTCTACTGGTTAGTAACAGTCTATACTAAAGTGATTGTTAAGAAGAACAACAAACTGTGTATTAGATAAACACCTCTACTGGTTAGTAACAGTCTATACTAAAGTGATTGTTAAGAACAACAAACTGTGTATTAGATAAACACCTCTACTGGTTAGTAACAGTCTATACTAAAGTGATTGTTAAGAACAACAAACTGTGTATTAGATAAACACCTCTACTGGTTAGTAACAGTCTATACTAAAGTGATTGTTAAGAACAACAAACTGTGTATTAGATAAACACCTCTACTGGTTAGTAACAGTCTATACTAAAGTGATTGTTAAGAAGAACAACAAACTGTGTATTAGATAAACACCTCTACTGGTTAGTAACAGTCTATACTAAAGTGATTGTTAAGAACAACAAACTGTGTATTAGATAAACACCTCTACTGGTTAGTAACAGTCTATACTAAAGTGATTGTTAAGAACAACAAACTGTGTATTAGATAAACACCTCTACTGGTTAGTAACAGTCTATATTAAAGTGATTGTTAAGAACAACAAACTGTGTATTAGATAAACACCTCTACTGGTTAGTAACAGTCTATACTAAAGTGATTGTTAAGAACAACAAACTGTGTATTAGATAAACACCTCTACTGGTTAGTAACAGTCTATACTAAAGTGATTGTTAAGAACAACAAACTGTGTATTAGATAAACACCTCTACTGGTTAGTAACAGTCTATACTAAAGTGATTGTTAAGAACAACAAACTGTGTATTAGATAAACACCTCTACTGGTTAGTAACAGTCTATATTAAAGTGATTGTTAAGAAGAACAACAAACTGTGTATTAGATAAACACCTCTACTGGTTAGTAACAGTCTATACTAAAGTGATTGTTAAGAACAACAAACTGTGTATTAGATAAACACCTCTACTGGTTAGTAACAGTCTATACTAAAGTGATTGTTAAGAACAACAAACTGTGTATTAGATAAACACCTCTACTGGTTAGTAACAGTCTATACTAAAGTGATTGTTAAGAAGAACAAACTGTGTATTAGATAAACACCTCTACTGGTTAGTAACAGTCTATATTAAAGTGATTGTTAAGAAGAACAAACTGTGTATTAGATAAACACCTCTACTGGTTAGTAACAGTCTATATTAAAGTGATTGTTAAGAACAACAAACTGTGTATTAGATAAACACCTCTACTGGTTAGTAACAGTCTATATTAAAGTGATTGTTAAGAAGAACAAACTGTGTATTAGATAAACACCTCTACTGGTTAGTAACAGTCTATATTAAAGTGATTGTTAAGAACAACAAACTGTGTATTAGATAAACACCTCTACTGGTTAGTAACAGTCTATACTAAAGTGATTGTTAAGAACAACAAACTGTGTATTAGATAAACACCTCTACTGGTTAGTAACAGTCTATACTAAAGTGATTGTTAAGAACAACAAACTGTGTATTAGATAAACACCTCTACTGGTTAGTAACAGTCTATACTAAAGTGATTGTTAAGAAGAACAAACTGTGTATTAGATAAACACCTCTACTGGTTAGTAACAGTCTATACTAAAGTGATTGTTAAGAACAACAAACTGTGTATTAGATAAACACCTCTACTGGTTAGTAACAGTCTATACTAAAGTGATTGTTAAGAAGAACAACAAACTGTGTATTAGATAAACACCTCTACTGGTTAGTAACAGTCTATATTAAAGTGATTGTTAAGAAGAACAACAAACTGTGTATTAGATAAACACCTCTACTGGTTAGTAACAGTCTATATTAAAGTGATTGTTAAGAAGAACAACAAACTGTGTATTAGATAAACACCTCTACTGGTTAGTAACAGTCTATACTAAAGTGATTGTTAAGAACAACAAACTGTGTATTAGATAAACACCTCTACTGGTTAGTAACAGTCTATACTAAAGTGATTGTTAAGAACAACAAACTGTGTATTAGATAAACACCTCTACTGGTTAGTAACAGTCTATACTAAAGTGATTGTTAAGAACAACAAACTGTGTATTAGATAAACACCTCTACTGGTTAGTAACAGTCTATACTAAAGTGATTGTTAAGAACAACAAACTGTGTATTAGATAAACACCTCTACTGGTTAGTAACAGTCTATACTAAAGTGATTGTTAAGAACAACAAACTGTGTATTAGATAAACACCTCTACTGGTTAGTAACAGTCTATACTAAAGTGATTGTTAAGAACAACAAACTGTGTATTAGATAAACACCTCTACTGGTTAGTAACAGTCTATTAAAGTGTCTATATTAAAGTGATTGTTAAGAACAACAAACTGTGTATTAGATAAACACCTCTACTGGTTAGTAACAGTCTATACTAAAGTGATTGTTAAGAACAACAAACTGTGTATTAGATAAACACCTCTACTGGTTAGTAACAGTCTATACTAAAGTGATTGTTAAGAACAACAAACTGTGTATTAGATAAACACCTCTACTGGTTAGTAACAGTCTATACTAAAGTGATTGTTAAGAACAACAAACTGTGTATTAGATAAACACCTCTACTGGTTAGTAACAGTCTATACTAAAGTGATTGTTAAGAAGAACAACAAACTGTGTATTAGATAAACACCTCTACTGGTTAGTAACAGTCTATACTAAAGTGATTGTTAAGAACAACAAACTGTGTATTAGATAAACACCTCTACTGGTTAGTAACAGTCTATACTAAAGTGATTGTTAAGAACAACAAACTGTGTATTAGATAAACACCTCTACTGGTTAGTAACAGTCTATATTAAAGTGATTGTTAAGAACAACAAACTGTGTATTAGATAAACACCTCTACTGGTTAGTAACAGTCTATACTAAAGTGATTGTTAAGAACAACAAACTGTGTATTAGATAAACACCTCTACTGGTTAGTAACAGTCTATACTAAAGTGATTGTTAAGAACAACAAACTGTGTATTAGATAAACACCTCTACTGGTTAGTAACAGTCTATACTAAAGTGATTGTTAAGAACAACAAACTGTGTATTAGATAAACACCTCTACTGGTTAGTAACAGTCTATACTAAAGTGATTGTTAAGAACAACAAACTGTGTATTAGATAAACACCTCTACTGGTTAGTAACAGTCTATACTAAAGTGATTGTTAAGAACAACAAACTGTGTATTAGATAAACACCTCTACTGGTTAGTAACAGTCTATACTAAAGTGATTGTTAAGAACAACAAACTGTGTATTAGATAAACACCTCTACTGGTTAGTAACAGTCTATACTAAAGTGATTGTTAAGAACAACAAACTGTGTATTAGATAAACACCTCTACTGGTTAGTAACAGTCTATACTAAAGTGATTGTTAAGAAGAACAACAAACTGTGTATTAGATAAACACCTCTACTGGTTAGTAACAGTCTATACTAAAGTGATTGTTAAGAACAACAAACTGTGTATTAGATAAACACCTCTACTGGTTAGTAACAGTCTATATTAAAGTGATTGTTAAGAAGAACAACAAACTGTGTATTAGATAAACACCTCTACTGGTTAGTAACAGTCTATACTAAAGTGATTGTTAAGAACAACAAACTGTGTATTAGATAAACACCTCTACTGGTTAGTAACAGTCTATACTAAAGTGATTGTTAAGAACAACAAACTGTGTATTAGATAAACACCTCTACTGGTTAGTAACAGTCTATACTAAAGTGATTGTTAAGAAGAACAACAAACTGTGTATTAGATAAACACCTCTACTGGTTAGTAACAGTCTATACTAAAGTGATTGTTAAGAACAACAAACTGTGTATTAGATAAACACCTCTACTGGTTAGTAACAGTCTATACTAAAGTGATTGTTAAGAACAACAAACTGTGTATTAGATAAACACCTCTACTGGTTAGTAACAGTCTATACTAAAGTGATTGTTAAGAACAACAAACTGTGTATTAGATAAACACCTCTACTGGTTAGTAACAGTCTATATTAAAGTGATTGTTAAGAACAACAAACTGTGTATTAGATAAACACCTCTACTGGTTAGTAACAGTCTATACTAAAGTGATTGTTAAGAACAACAAACTGTGTATTAGATAAACACCTCTACTGGTTAGTAACAGTCTATACTAAAGTGATTGTTAAGAAGAACAACAAACTGTGTATTAGATAAACACCTCTACTGGTTAGTAACAGTCTATATTAAAGTGATTGTTAAGAAGAACAACAAACTGTGTATTAGATAAACACCTCTACTGGTTAGTAACAGTCTATACTAAAGTGATTGTTAAGAACAACAAACTGTGTATTAGATAAACACCTCTACTGGTTAGTAACAGTCTATACTAAAGTGATTGTTAAGAACAACAAACTGTGTATTAGATAAACACCTCTACTGGTTAGTAACAGTCTATACTAAAGTGATTGTTAAGAACAACAAACTGTGTATTAGATAAACACCTCTACTGGTTAGTAACAGTCTATACTAAAGTGATTGTTAAGAACAACAAACTGTGTATTAGATAAACACCTCTACTGGTTAGTAACAGTAAAGTGATTGTTAAGAACAACAAACTGTGTATTAGATAAACACCTCTACTGGTTAGTAACAGTCTATACTAAAGTGATTGTTAAGAACAACAAACTGTGTATTAGATAAACACCTCTACTGGTTAGTAACAGTCTATACTAAAGTGATTGTTAAGAACAACAAACTGTGTATTAGATAAACACCTCTACTGGTTAGTAACAGTCTATACTAAAGTGATTGTTAAGAAGAACAACAAACTGTGTATTAGATAAACACCTCTACTGGTTAGTAACAGTCTATACTAAAGTGATTGTTAAGAAGAACAACAAACTGTGTATTAGATAAACACCTCTACTGGTTAGTAACAGTCTATACTAAAGTGATTGTTAAGAAGAACAACAAACTGTGTATTAGATAAACACCTCTACTGGTTAGTAACAGTCTATACTAAAGTGATTGTTAAGAACAACAAACTGTGTATTAGATAAACACCTCTACTGGTTAGTAACAGTCTATATTAAAGTGATTGTTAAGAACAACAAACTGTGTATTAGATAAACACCTCTACTGGTTAGTAACAGTCTATACTAAAGTGATTGTTAAGAACAACAAACTGTGTATTAGATAAACACCTCTACTGGTTAGTAACAGTCTATACTAAAGTGATTGTTAAGAAGAACAACAAACTGTGTATTAGATAAACACCTCTACTGGTTAGTAACAGTCTATACTAAAGTGATTGTTAAGAAGAACAACAAACTGTGTATTAGATAAACACCTCTACTGGTTAGTAACAGTCTATACTAAAGTGATTGTTAAGAACAACAAACTGTGTATTAGATAAACACCTCTACTGGTTAGTAACAGTCTATACTAAAGTGATTGTTAAGAACAACAAACTGTGTATTAGATAAACACCTCTACTGGTTAGTAACAGTCTATACTAAAGTGATTGTTAAGAACAACAAACTGTGTATTAGATAAACACCTCTACTGGTTAGTAACAGTCTATACTAAAGTGATTGTTAAGAAGAACAACAAACTGTGTATTAGATAAACACCTCTACTGGTTAGTAACAGTCTATATTAAAGTGATTGTTAAGAAGAACAACAAACTGTGTATTAGATAAACACCTCTACTGGTTAGTAACAGTCTATACTAAAGTGATTGTTAAGAACAACAAACTGTGTATTAGATAAACACCTCTACTGGTTAGTAACAGTCTATACTAAAGTGATTGTTAAGAACAACAAACTGTGTATTAGATAAACACCTCTACTGGTTAGTAACAGTCTATACTAAAGTGATTGTTAAGAACAACAAACTGTGTATTAGATAAACACCTCTACTGGTTAGTAACAGTCTATATTAAAGTGATTGTTAAGAACAACAAACTGTGTATTAGATAAACACCTCTACTGGTTAGTAACAGTCTATACTAAAGTGATTGTTAAGAACAACAAACTGTGTATTAGATAAACACCTCTACTGGTTAGTAACAGTCTATACTAAAGTGATTGTTAAGAACAACAAACTGTGTATTAGATAAACACCTCTACTGGTTAGTAACAGTCTATACTAAAGTGATTGTTAAGAACAACAAACTGTGTATTAGATAAACACCTCTACTGGTTAGTAACAGTCTATACTAAAGTGATTGTTAAGAACAACAAACTGTGTATTAGATAAACACCTCTACTGGTTAGTAACAGTCTATACTAAAGTGATTGTTAAGAACAACAAACTGTGTATTAGATAAACACCTCTACTGGTTAGTAACAGTCTATACTAAAGTGATTGTTAAGAACAACAAACTGTGTATTAGATAAACACCTCTACTGGTTAGTAACAGTCTATATTAAAGTGATTGTTAAGAAGAACAAACTGTGTATTAGATAAACACCTCTACTGGTTAGTAACAGTCTATATTAAAGTGATTGTTAAGAACAACAAACTGTGTATTAGATAAACACCTCTACTGGTTAGTAACAGTCTATATTAAAGTGATTGTTAAGAAGAACAAACTGTGTATTAGATAAACACCTCTACTGGTTAGTAACAGTCTATATTAAAGTGATTGTTAAGAACAACAAACTGTGTATTAGATAAACACCTCTACTGGTTAGTAACAGTCTATACTAAAGTGATTGTTAAGAACAACAAACTGTGTATTAGATAAACACCTCTACTGGTTAGTAACAGTCTATATTAAAGTGATTGTTAAGAACAACAAACTGTGTATTAGATAAACACCTCTACTGGTTAGTAACAGTCTATATTAAAGTGATTGTTAAGAAGAACAACAAACTGTGTATTAGATAAACACCTCTACTGGTTAGTAACAGTCTATACTAAAGTGATTGTTAAGAACAACAAACTGTGTATTAGATAAACACCTCTACTGGTTAGTAACAGTCTATACTAAAGTGATTGTTAAGAAGAACAACAAACTGTGTATTAGATAAACACCTCTACTGGTTAGTAACAGTCTATATTAAAGTGATTGTTAAGAAGAACAACAAACTGTGTATTAGATAAACACCTCTACTGGTTAGTAACAGTCTATATTAAAGTGATTGTTAAGAAGAACAACAAACTGTGTATTAGATAAACACCTCTACTGGTTAGTAACAGTCTATACTAAAGTGATTGTTAAGAACAACAAACTGTGTATTAGATAAACACCTCTACTGGTTAGTAACAGTCTATACTAAAGTGATTGTTAAGAACAACAAACTGTGTATTAGATAAACACCTCTACTGGTTAGTAACAGTCTATACTAAAGTGATTGTTAAGAACAACAAACTGTGTATTAGATAAACACCTCTACTGGTTAGTAACAGTCTATATTAAAGTGATTGTTAAGAACAACAAACTGTGTATTAGATAAACACCTCTACTGGTTAGTAACAGTCTATACTAAAGTGATTGTTAAGAACAACAAACTGTGTATTAGATAAACACCTCTACTGGTTAGTAACAGTCTATACTAAAGTGATTGTTAAGAACAACAAACTGTGTATTAGATAAACACCTCTACTGGTTAGTAACAGTCTATATTAAAGTGATTGTTAAGAACAACAAACTGTGTATTAGATAAACACCTCTACTGGTTAGTAACAGTCTATACTAAAGTGATTGTTAAGAACAACAAACTGTGTATTAGATAAACACCTCTACTGGTTAGTAACAGTCTATACTAAAGTGATTGTTAAGAACAACAAACTGTGTATTAGATAAACACCTCTACTGGTTAGTAACAGTCTATACTAAAGTGATTGTTAAGAACAACAAACTGTGTATTAGATAAACACCTCTACTGGTTAGTAACAGTCTATACTAAAGTGATTGTTAAGAAGAACAACAAACTGTGTATTAGATAAACACCTCTACTGGTTAGTAACAGTCTATACTAAAGTGATTGTTAAGAACAACAAACTGTGTATTAGATAAACACCTCTACTGGTTAGTAACAGTCTATACTAAAGTGATTGTTAAGAACAACAAACTGTGTATTAGATAAACACCTCTACTGGTTAGTAACAGTCTATATTAAAGTGATTGTTAAGAACAACAAACTGTGTATTAGATAAACACCTCTACTGGTTAGTAACAGTCTATACTAAAGTGATTGTTAAGAACAACAAACTGTGTATTAGATAAACACCTCTACTGGTTAGTAACAGTCTATACTAAAGTGATTGTTAAGAACAACAAACTGTGTATTAGATAAACACCTCTACTGGTTAGTAACAGTCTATACTAAAGTGATTGTTAAGAACAACAAACTGTGTATTAGATAAACACCTCTACTGGTTAGTAACAGTCTATACTAAAGTGATTGTTAAGAACAACAAACTGTGTATTAGATAAACACCTCTACTGGTTAGTAACAGTCTATATTAAAGTGATTGTTAAGAACAACAAACTGTGTATTAGATAAACACCTCTACTGGTTAGTAACAGTCTATACTAAAGTGATTGTTAAGAAGAACAAACTGTGTATTAGATAAACACCTCTACTGGTTAGTAACAGTCTATACTAAAGTGATTGTTAAGAACAACAAACTGTGTATTAGATAAACACCTCTACTGGTTAGTAACAGTCTATACTAAAGTGATTGTTAAGAACAACAAACTGTGTATTAGATAAACACCTCTACTGGTTAGTAACAGTCTATACTAAAGTGATTGTTAAGAAGAACAACAAACTGTGTATTAGATAAACACCTCTACTGGTTAGTAACAGTCTATACTAAAGTGATTGTTAAGAACAACAAACTGTGTATTAGATAAACACCTCTACTGGTTAGTAACAGTCTATACTAAAGTGATTGTTAAGAACAACAAACTGTGTATTAGATAAACACCTCTACTGGTTAGTAACAGTCTATACTAAAGTGATTGTTAAGAAGAACAACAAACTGTGTATTAGATAAACACCTCTACTGGTTAGTAACAGTCTATACTAAAGTGATTGTTAAGAACAACAAACTGTGTATTAGATAAACACCTCTACTGGTTAGTAACAGTCTATACTAAAGTGATTGTTAAGAACAACAAACTGTGTATTAGATAAACACCTCTACTGGTTAGTAACAGTCTATACTAAAGTGATTGTTAAGAACAACAAACTGTGTATTAGATAAACACCTCTACTGGTTAGTAACAGTCTATATTAAAGTGATTGTTAAGAACAACAAACTGTGTATTAGATAAACACCTCTACTGGTTAGTAACAGTCTATACTAAAGTGATTGTTAAGAACAACAAACTGTGTATTAGATAAACACCTCTACTGGTTAGTAACAGTCTATATTAAAGTGATTGTTAAGAACAACAAACTGTGTATTAGATAAACACCTCTACTGGTTAGTAACAGTCTATATTAAAGTGATTGTTAAGAACAACAAACTGTGTATTAGATAAACACCTCTACTGGTTAGTAACAGTCTATACTAAAGTGATTGTTAAGAACAACAAACTGTGTATTAGATAAACACCTCTACTGGTTAGTAACAGTCTATACTAAAGTGATTGTTAAGAAGAACAACAAACTGTGTATTAGATAAACACCTCTACTGGTTAGTAACAGTCTATACTAAAGTGATTGTTAAGAACAACAAACTGTGTATTAGATAAACACCTCTACTGGTTAGTAACAGTCTATACTAAAGTGATTGTTAAGAACAACAAACTGTGTATTAGATAAACACCTCTACTGGTTAGTAACAGTCTATACTAAAGTGATTGTTAAGAAGAACAACAAACTGTGTATTAGATAAACACCTCTACTGGTTAGTAACAGTCTATACTAAAGTGATTGTTAAGAAGAACAACAAACTGTGTATTAGATAAACACCTCTACTGGTTAGTAACAGTCTATACTAAAGTGATTGTTAAGAAGAACAACAAACTGTGTATTAGATAAACACCTCTACTGGTTAGTAACAGTCTATACTAAAGTGATTGTTAAGAAGAACAACAAACTGTGTATTAGATAAACACCTCTACTGGTTAGTAACAGTCTATATTAAAGTGATTGTTAAGAACAACAAACTGTGTATTAGATAAACACCTCTACTGGTTAGTAACAGTCTATACTAAAGTGATTGTTAAGAACAACAAACTGTGTATTAGATAAACACCTCTACTGGTTAGTAACAGTCTATACTAAAGTGATTGTTAAGAAGAACAACAAACTGTGTATTAGATAAACACCTCTACTGGTTAGTAACAGTCTATACTAAAGTGATTGTTAAGAACAACAAACTGTGTATTAGATAAACACCTCTACTGGTTAGTAACAGTCTATACTAAAGTGATTGTTAAGAACAACAAACTGTGTATTAGATAAACACCTCTACTGGTTAGTAACAGTCTATACTAAAGTGATTGTTAAGAACAACAAACTGTGTATTAGATAAACACCTCTACTGGTTAGTAACAGTCTATATTAAAGTGATTGTTAAGAACAACAAACTGTGTATTAGATAAACACCTCTACTGGTTAGTAACAGTCTATACTAAAGTGATTGTTAAGAAGAACAACAAACTGTGTATTAGATAAACACCTCTACTGGTTAGTAACAGTCTATATTAAAGTGATTGTTAAGAACAACAAACTGTGTATTAGATAAACACCTCTACTGGTTAGTAACAGTCTATACTAAAGTGATTGTTAAGAAGAACAACAAACTGTGTATTAGATAAACACCTCTACTGGTTAGTAACAGTCTATACTAAAGTGATTGTTAAGAAGAACAACAAACTGTGTATTAGATAAACACCTCTACTGGTTAGTAACAGTCTATACTAAAGTGATTGTTAAGAACAACAAACTGTGTATTAGATAAACACCTCTACTGGTTAGTAACAGTCTATACTAAAGTGATTGTTAAGAACAACAAACTGTGTATTAGATAAACACCTCTACTGGTTAGTAACAGTCTATACTAAAGTGATTGTTAAGAAGAACAACAAACTGTGTATTAGATAAACACCTCTACTGGTTAGTAACAGTCTATACTAAAGTGATTGTTAAGAAGAACAACAAACTGTGTATTAGATAAACACCTCTACTGGTTAGTAACAGTCTATACTAAAGTGATTGTTAAGAACAACAAACTGTGTATTAGATAAACACCTCTACTGGTTAGTAACAGTCTATACTAAAGTGATTGTTAAGAACAACAAACTGTGTATTAGATAAACACCTCTACTGGTTAGTAACAGTCTATACTAAAGTGATTGTTAAGAACAACAAACTGTGTATTAGATAAACACCTCTACTGGTTAGTAACAGTCTATACTAAAGTGATTGTTAAGAAGAACAACAAACTGTGTATTAGATAAACACCTCTACTGGTTAGTAACAGTCTATACTAAAGTGATTGTTAAGAAGAACAACAAACTGTGTATTAGATAAACACCTCTACTGGTTAGTAACAGTCTATATTAAAGTGATTGTTAAGAAGAACAACAAACTGTGTATTAGATAAACACCTCTACTGGTTAGTAACAGTCTATATTAAAGTGATTGTTAAGAACAACAAACTGTGTATTAGATAAACACCTCTACTGGTTAGTAACAGTCTATACTAAAGTGATTGTTAAGAACAACAAACTGTGTATTAGATAAACACCTCTACTGGTTAGTAACAGTCTATACTAAAGTGATTGTTAAGAACAACAAACTGTGTATTAGATAAACACCTCTACTGGTTAGTAACAGTCTATACTAAAGTGATTGTTAAGAAGAACAACAAACTGTGTATTAGATAAACACCTCTACTGGTTAGTAACAGTCTATATTAAAGTGATTGTTAAGAACAACAAACTGTGTATTAGATAAACACCTCTACTGGTTAGTAACAGTCTATACTAAAGTGATTGTTAAGAACAACAAACTGTGTATTAGATAAACACCTCTACTGGTTAGTAACAGTCTATACTAAAGTGATTGTTAAGAAGAACAACAAACTGTGTATTAGATAAACACCTCTACTGGTTAGTAACAGTCTATATTAAAGTGATTGTTAAGAACAACAAACTGTGTATTAGATAAACACCTCTACTGGTTAGTAACAGTCTATATTAAAGTGATTGTTAAGAACAACAAACTGTGTATTAGATAAACACCTCTACTGGTTAGTAACAGTCTATACTAAAGTGATTGTTAAGAACAACAAACTGTGTATTAGATAAACACCTCTACTGGTTAGTAACAGTCTATACTAAAGTGATTGTTAAGAACAACAAACTGTGTATTAGATAAACACCTCTACTGGTTAGTAACAGTCTATACTAAAGTGATTGTTAAGAACAACAAACTGTGTATTAGATAAACACCTCTACTGGTTAGTAACAGTCTATACTAAAGTGATTGTTAAGAACAACAAACTGTGTATTAGATAAACACCTCTACTGGTTAGTAACAGTCTATATTAAAGTGATTGTTAAGAACAACAAACTGTGTATTAGATAAACACCTCTACTGGTTAGTAACAGTCTATACTAAAGTGATTGTTAAGAACAACAAACTGTGTATTAGATAAACACCTCTACTGGTTAGTAACAGTCTATACTAAAGTGATTGTTAAGAACAACAAACTGTGTATTAGATAAACACCTCTACTGGTTAGTAACAGTCTATACTAAAGTGATTGTTAAGAAGAACAACAAACTGTGTATTAGATAAACACCTCTACTGGTTAGTAACAGTCTATACCAAAGTGATTGTTAAGAAGAACAACAAACTGTGTATTAGATAAACACCTCTACTGGTTAGTAACAGTCTATACTAAAGTGATTGTTAAGAACAACAAACTGTGTATTAGATAAACACCTCTACTGGTTAGTAACAGTCTATACTAAAGTGATTGTTAAGAACAACAAACTGTGTATTAGATAAACACCTCTACTGGTTAGTAACAGTCTATATTAAAGTGATTGTTAAGAAGAACAACAAACTGTGTATTAGATAAACACCTCTACTGGTTAGTAACAGTCTATACTAAAGTGATTGTTAAGAACAACAAACTGTGTATTAGATAAACACCTCTACTGGTTAGTAACAGTCTATACTAAAGTGATTGTTAAGAACAACAAACTGTGTATTAGATAAACACCTCTACTGGTTAGTAACAGTCTATACTAAAGTGATTGTTAAGAACAACAAACTGTGTATTAGATAAACACCTCTACTGGTTAGTAACAGTCTATACTAAAGTGATTGTTAAGAAGAACAACAAACTGTGTATTAGATAAACACCTCTACTGGTTAGTAACAGTCTATACTAAAGTGATTGTTAAGAACAACAAACTGTGTATTAGATAAACACCTCTACTGGTTAGTAACAGTCTATACTAAAGTGATTGTTAAGAACAACAAACTGTGTATTAGATAAACACCTCTACTGGTTAGTAACAGTCTATACTAAAGTGATTGTTAAGAAGAACAACAAACTGTGTATTAGATAAACACCTCTACTGGTTAGTAACAGTCTATATTAAAGTGATTGTTTAAGAACAACAAACTGTGTATTAGATAAACACCTCTACTGGTTAGTAACAGTCTATACTAAAGTGATTGTTAAGAAGAACAACAAACTGTGTATTAGATAAACACCTCTACTGGTTAGTAACAGTCTATACTAAAGTGATTGTTAAGAACAACAAACTGTGTATTAGATAAACACCTCTACTGGTTAGTAACAGTCTATACTAAAGTGATTGTTAAGAACAACAAACTGTGTATTAGATAAACACCTCTACTGGTTAGTAACAGTCTATACTAAAGTGATTGTTAAGAACAACAAACTGTGTATTAGATAAACACCTCTACTGGTTAGTAACAGTCTATACTAAAGTGATTGTTAAGAAGAACAACAAACTGTGTATTAGATAAACACCTCTACTGGTTAGTAACAGTCTATACTAAAGTGATTGTTAAGAACAACAAACTGTGTATTAGATAAACACCTCTACTGGTTAGTAACAGTCTATACTAAAGTGATTGTTAAGAACAACAAACTGTGTATTAGATAAACACCTCTACTGGTTAGTAACAGTCTATACTAAAGTGATTGTTAAGAACAACAAACTGTGTATTAGATAAACACCTCTACTGGTTAGTAACAGTCTATATTAAAGTGATTGTTAAGAACAACAAACTGTGTATTAGATAAACACCTCTACTGGTTAGTAACAGTCTATATTAAAGTGATTGTTAAGAACAACAAACTGTGTATTAGATAAACACCTCTACTGGTTAGTAACAGTCTATACTAAAGTGATTGTTAAGAAGAACAAACTGTGTATTAGATAAACACCTCTACTGGTTAGTAACAGTCTATACTAAAGTGATTGTTAAGAACAACAAACTGTGTATTAGATAAACACCTCTACTGGTTAGTAACAGTCTATACTAAAGTGATTGTTAAGAACAACAAACTGTGTATTAGATAAACACCTCTACTGGTTAGTAACAGTCTATATTAAAGTGATTGTTAAGAACAACAAACTGTGTATTAGATAAACACCTCTACTGGTTAGTAACAGTCTATATTAAAGTGATTGTTAAGAACAACAAACTGTGTATTAGATAAACACCTCTACTGGTTAGTAACAGTCTATACTAAAGTGATTGTTAAGAACAACAAACTGTGTATTAGATAAACACCTCTACTGGTTAGTAACAGTCTATACTAAAGTGATTGTTAAGAAGAACAACAAACTGTGTATTAGATAAACACCTCTACTGGTTAGTAACAGTCTATATTAAAGTGATTGTTAAGAAGAACAACAAACTGTGTATTAGATAAACACCTCTACTGGTTAGTAACAGTCTATATTAAAGTGATTGTTAAGAAGAACAACAAACTGTGTATTAGATAAACACCTCTACTGGTTAGTAACAGTCTATACTAAAGTGATTGTTAAGAACAACAAACTGTGTATTAGATAAACACCTCTACTGGTTAGTAACAGTCTATACTAAAGTGATTGTTAAGAACAACAAACTGTGTATTAGATAAACACCTCTACTGGTTAGTAACAGTCTATACTAAAGTGATTGTTAAGAACAACAAACTGTGTATTAGATAAACACCTCTACTGGTTAGTAACAGTCTATACTAAAGTGATTGTTAAGAACAACAAACTGTGTATTAGATAAACACCTCTACTGGTTAGTAACAGTCTATACTAAAGTGATTGTTAAGAACAACAAACTGTGTATTAGATAAACACCTCTACTGGTTAGTAACAGTCTATACTAAAGTGATTGTTAAGAACAACAAACTGTGTATTAGATAAACACCTCTACTGGTTAGTAACAGTCTATACTAAAGTGATTGTTAAGAACAACAAACTGTGTATTAGATAAACACCTCTACTGGTTAGTAACAGTCTATATTAAAGTGATTGTTAAGAACAACAAACTGTGTATTAGATAAACACCTCTACTGGTTAGTAACAGTCTATACTAAAGTGATTGTTAAGAAGAACAACAAACTGTGTATTAGATAAACACCTCTACTGGTTAGTAACAGTCTATACTAAAGTGATTGTTAAGAAGAACAACAAACTGTGTATTAGATAAACACCTCTACTGGTTAGTAACAGTCTATACTAAAGTGATTGTTAAGAAGAACAACAAACTGTGTATTAGATAAACACCTCTACTGGTTAGTAACAGTCTATACTAAAGTGATTGTTAAGAAGAACAACAAACTGTGTATTAGATAAACACCTCTACTGGTTAGTAACAGTCTATATTAAAGTGATTGTTAAGAACAACAAACTGTGTATTAGATAAACACCTCTACTGGTTAGTAACAGTCTATACTAAAGTGATTGTTAAGAACAACAAACTGTGTATTAGATAAACACCTCTACTGGTTAGTAACAGTCTATACTAAAGTGATTGTTAAGAAGAACAACAAACTGTGTATTAGATAAACACCTCTACTGGTTAGTAACAGTCTATACTAAAGTGATTGTTAAGAAGAACAACAAACTGTGTATTAGATAAACACCTCTACTGGTTAGTAACAGTCTATACTAAAGTGATTGTTAAGAACAACAAACTGTGTATTAGATAAACACCTCTACTGGTTAGTAACAGTCTATACTAAAGTGATTGTTAAGAACAACAAACTGTGTATTAGATAAACACCTCTACTGGTTAGTAACAGTCTATACTAAAGTGATTGTTAAGAACAACAAACTGTGTATTAGATAAACACCTCTACTGGTTAGTAACAGTCTATATTAAAGTGATTGTTAAGAACAACAAACTGTGTATTAGATAAACACCTCTACTGGTTAGTAACAGTCTATACTAAAGTGATTGTTAAGAACAACAAACTGTGTATTAGATAAACACCTCTACTGGTTAGTAACAGTCTATATTAAAGTGATTGTTAAGAACAACAAACTGTGTATTAGATAAACACCTCTACTGGTTAGTAACAGTCTATACTAAAGTGATTGTTAAGAACAACAAACTGTGTATTAGATAAACACCTCTACTGGTTAGTAACAGTCTATACTAAAGTGATTGTTAAGAACAACAAACTGTGTATTAGATAAACACCTCTACTGGTTAGTAACAGTCTATATTAAAGTGATTGTTAAGAACAACAAACTGTGTATTAGATAAACACCTCTACTGGTTAGTAACAGTCTATATTGTTAAAGTGATTGTTAAGAACAACAAACTGTGTATTAGATAAACACCTCTACTGGTTAGTAACAGTCTATACTAAAGTGATTGTTAAGAAGAACAACAAACTGTGTATTAGATAAACACCTCTACTGGTTAGTAACAGTCTATACTAAAGTGATTGTTAAGAACAACAAACTGTGTATTAGATAAACACCTCTACTGGTTAGTAACAGTCTATACTAAAGTGATTGTTAAGAACAACAAACTGTGTATTAGATAAACACCTCTACTGGTTAGTAACAGTCTATACTAAAGTGATTGTTAAGAACAACAAACTGTGTATTAGATAAACACCTCTACTGGTTAGTAACAGTCTATACTAAAGTGATTGTTAAGAACAACAAACTGTGTATTAGATAAACACCTCTACTGGTTAGTAACAGTCTATACTAAAGTGATTGTTAAGAAGAACAAACTGTGTATTAGATAAACACCTCTACTGGTTAGTAACAGTCTATACTAAAGTGATTGTTAAGAACAACAAACTGTGTATTAGATAAACACCTCTACTGGTTAGTAACAGTCTATACTAAAGTGATTGTTAAGAACAACAAACTGTGTATTAGATAAACACCTCTACTGGTTAGTAACAGTCTATACTAAAGTGATTGTTAAGAAGAACAACAAACTGTGTATTAGATAAACACCTCTACTGGTTAGTAACAGTCTATACTAAAGTGATTGTTAAGAACAACAAACTGTGTATTAGATAAACACCTCTACTGGTTAGTAACAGTCTATACTAAAGTGATTGTTAAGAACAACAAACTGTGTATTAGATAAACACCTCTACTGGTTAGTAACAGTCTATACTAAAGTGATTGTTAAGAAGAACAACAAACTGTGTATTAGATAAACACCTCTACTGGTTAGTAACAGTCTATACTAAAGTGATTGTTAAGAAGAACAACAAACTGTGTATTAGATAAACACCTCTACTGGTTAGTAACAGTCTATACTAAAGTGATTGTTAAGAAGAACAACAAACTGTGTATTAGATAAACACCTCTACTGGTTAGTAACAGTCTATACTAAAGTGATTGTTAAGAACAACAAACTGTGTATTAGATAAACACCTCTACTGGTTAGTAACAGTCTATACTAAAGTGATTGTTAAGAACAACAAACTGTGTATTAGATAAACACCTCTACTGGTTAGTAACAGTCTATACTAAAGTGATTGTTAAGAACAACAAACTGTGTATTAGATAAACACCTCTACTGGTTAGTAACAGTCTATACTAAAGTGATTGTTAAGAACAACAAACTGTGTATTAGATAAACACCTCTACTGGTTAGTAACAGTCTATTAAAGTGATTGTTAAGAAGAACAACAAACTGTGTATTAGATAAACACCTCTACTGGTTAGTAACAGTCTATACTAAAGTGATTGTTAAGAAGAACAACAAACTGTGTATTAGATAAACACCTCTACTGGTTAGTAACAGTCTATACTAAAGTGATTGTTAAGAACAACAAACTGTGTATTAGATAAACACCTCTACTGGTTAGTAACAGTCTATACTAAAGTGATTGTTAAGAACAACAAACTGTGTATTAGATAAACACCTCTACTGGTTAGTAACAGTCTATACTAAAGTGATTGTTAAGAACAACAAACTGTGTATTAGATAAACACCTCTACTGGTTAGTAACAGTCTATACTAAAGTGATTGTTAAGAACAACAAACTGTGTATTAGATAAACACCTCTACTGGTTAGTAACAGTCTATACTAAAGTGATTGTTAAGAACAACAAACTGTGTATTAGATAAACACCTCTACTGGTTAGTAACAGTCTATATTAAAGTGATTGTTAAGAACAACAAACTGTGTATTAGATAAACACCTCTACTGGTTAGTAACAGTCTATACTAAAGTGATTGTTAAGAACAACAAACTGTGTATTAGATAAACACCTCTACTGGTTAGTAACAGTCTATACTAAAGTGATTGTTAAGAAGAACAAACTGTGTATTAGATAAACACCTCTACTGGTTAGTAACAGTCTATATTAAAGTGATTGTTAAGAACAACAAACTGTGTATTAGATAAACACCTCTACTGGTTAGTAACAGTCTATACTAAAGTGATTGTTAAGAACAACAAACTGTGTATTAGATAAACACCTCTACTGGTTAGTAACAGTCTATACTAAAGTGATTGTTAAGAACAACAAACTGTGTATTAGATAAACACCTCTACTGGTTAGTAACAGTCTATACTAAAGTGATTGTTAAGAACAACAAACTGTGTATTAGATAAACACCTCTACTGGTTAGTAACAGTCTATACTAAAGTGATTGTTAAGAACAACAAACTGTGTATTAGATAAACACCTCTACTGGTTAGTAACAGTCTATACTAAAGTGATTGTTAAGAACAACAAACTGTGTATTAGATAAACACCTCTACTGGTTAGTAACAGTCTATACTAAAGTGATTGTTAAGAAGAACAACAAACTGTGTATTAGATAAACACCTCTACTGGTTAGTAACAGTCTATACTAAAGTGATTGTTAAGAAGAACAACAAACTGTGTATTAGATAAACACCTCTACTGGTTAGTAACAGTCTATACTAAAGTGATTGTTAAGAAGAACAACAAACTGTGTATTAGATAAACACCTCTACTGGTTAGTAACAGTCTATACTAAAGTGATTGTTAAGAAGAACAACAAACTGTGTATTAGATAAACACCTCTACTGGTTAGTAACAGTCTATACTAAAGTGATTGTTAAGAACAACAAACTGTGTATTAGATAAACACCTCTACTGGTTAGTAACAGTCTATACTAAAGTGATTGTTAAGAACAACAAACTGTGTATTAGATAAACACCTCTACTGGTTAGTAACAGTCTATACTAAAGTGATTGTTAAGAACAACAAACTGTGTATTAGATAAACACCTCTACTGGTTAGTAACAGTCTATACTAAAGTGATTGTTAAGAACAACAAACTGTGTATTAGATAAACACCTCTACTGGTTAGTAACAGTCTATACTAAAGTGATTGTTAAGAACAACAAACTGTGTATTAGATAAACACCTCTACTGGTTAGTAACAGTCTATACTAAAGTGATTGTTAAGAACAACAAACTGTGTATTAGATAAACACCTCTACTGGTTAGTAACAGTCTATACTAAAGTGATTGTTAAGAACAACAAACTGTGTATTAGATAAACACCTCTACTGGTTAGTAACAGTCTATACTAAAGTGATTGTTAAGAAGAACAACAAACTGTGTATTAGATAAACACCTCTACTGGTTAGTAACAGTCTATACTAAAGTGATTGTTAAGAACAACAAACTGTGTATTAGATAAACACCTCTACTGGTTAGTAACAGTCTATACTAAAGTGATTGTTAAGAACAACAAACTGTGTATTAGATAAACACCTCTACTGGTTAGTAACAGTCTATACTAAAGTGATTGTTAAGAACAACAAACTGTGTATTAGATAAACACCTCTACTGGTTAGTAACAGTCTATACTAAAGTGATTGTTAAGAAGAACAACAAACTGTGTATTAGATAAACACCTCTACTGGTTAGTAACAGTCTATATTAAAGTGATTGTTAAGAACAACAAACTGTGTATTAGATAAACACCTCTACTGGTTAGTAACAGTCTATATTAAAGTGATTGTTAAGAACAACAAACTGTGTATTAGATAAACACCTCTACTGGTTAGTAACAGTCTATACTAAAGTGATTGTTAAGAACAACAAACTGTGTATTAGATAAACACCTCTACTGGTTAGTAACAGTCTATACTAAAGTGATTGTTAAGAACAACAAACTGTGTATTAGATAAACACCTCTACTGGTTAGTAACAGTCTATACTAAAGTGATTGTTAAGAACAACAAACTGTGTATTAGATAAACACCTCTACTGGTTAGTAACAGTCTATACTAAAGTGATTGTTAAGAACAACAAACTGTGTATTAGATAAACACCTCTACTGGTTAGTAACAGTCTATACTAAAGTGATTGTTAAGAACAACAAACTGTGTATTAGATAAACACCTCTACTGGTTAGTAACAGTCTATACTAAAGTGATTGTTAAGAACAACAAACTGTGTATTAGATAAACACCTCTACTGGTTAGTAACAGTCTATACTAAAGTGATTGTTAAGAAGAACAACAAACTGTGTATTAGATAAACACCTCTACTGGTTAGTAACAGTCTATACTAAAGTGATTGTTAAGAAGAACAACAAACTGTGTATTAGATAAACACCTCTACTGGTTAGTAACAGTCTATACTAAAGTGATTGTTAAGAAGAACAACAAACTGTGTATTAGATAAACACCTCTACTGGTTAGTAACAGTCTATACTAAAGTGATTGTTAAGAACAACAAACTGTGTATTAGATAAACACCTCTACTGGTTAGTAACAGTCTATACTAAAGTGATTGTTAAGAACAACAAACTGTGTATTAGATAAACACCTCTACTGGTTAGTAACAGTCTATACTAAAGTGATTGTTAAGAAGAACAACAAACTGTGTATTAGATAAACACCTCTACTGGTTAGTAACAGTCTATACTAAAGTGATTGTTAAGAACAACAAACTGTGTATTAGATAAACACCTCTACTGGTTAGTAACAGTCTATACTAAAGTGATTGTTAAGAACAACAAACTGTGTATTAGATAAACACCTCACTGGTTAGTAACAGTCTATACTAAAGTGATTGTTAAGAACAACAAACTGTGTATTAGATAAACACCTCTACTGGTTAGTAACAGTCTATACTAAAGTGATTGTTAAGAACAACAAACTGTGTATTAGATAAACACCTCTACTGGTTAGTAACAGTCTATACTAAAGTGATTGTTAAGAACAACAAACTGTGTATTAGATAAACACCTCTACTGGTTAGTAACAGTCTATATTGTTAAAGTGATTGTTAAGAAGAACAACAAACTGTGTATTAGATAAACACCTCTACTGGTTAGTAACAGTCTATACTAAAGTGATTGTTAAGAAGAACAACAAACTGTGTATTAGATAAACACCTCTACTGGTTAGTAACAGTCTATACTAAAGTGATTGTTAAGAACAACAAACTGTGTATTAGATAAACACCTCTACTGGTTAGTAACAGTCTATACTAAAGTGATTGTTAAGAACAACAAACTGTGTATTAGATAAACACCTCTACTGGTTAGTAACAGTCTATACTAAAGTGATTGTTAAGAAGAACAACAAACTGTGTATTAGATAAACACCTCTACTGGTTAGTAACAGTCTATACTAAAGTGATTGTTAAGAACAACAAACTGTGTATTAGATAAACACCTCTACTGGTTAGTAACAGTCTATTAAAGTGATAAGAACAACAAACTGTGTATTAGATAAACACCTCTACTGGTTAGTAACAGTCTATACTAAAGTGATTGTTAAGAACAACAAACTGTGTATTAGATAAACACCTCTACTGGTTAGTAACAGTCTATACTAAAGTGATTGTTAAGAACAACAAACTGTGTATTAGATAAACACCTCTACTGGTTAGTAACAGTCTATACTAAAGTGATTGTTAAGAACAACAAACTGTGTATTAGATAAACACCTCTACTGGTTAGTAACAGTCTATACTAAAGTGATTGTTAAGAAGAACAACAAACTGTGTATTAGATAAACACCTCTACTGGTTAGTAACAGTCTATACTAAAGTGATTGTTAAGAACAACAAACTGTGTATTAGATAAACACCTCTACTGGTTAGTAACAGTCTATACTAAAGTGATTGTTAAGAACAACAAACTGTGTATTAGATAAACACCTCTACTGGTTAGTAACAGTCTATACTAAAGTGATTGTTAAGAACAACAAACTGTGTATTAGATAAACACCTCTACTGGTTAGTAACAGTCTATACTAAAGTGATTGTTAAGAAGAACAAACTGTGTATTAGATAAACACCTCTACTGGTTAGTAACAGTCTATACTAAAGTGATTGTTAAGAAGAACAACAAACTGTGTATTAGATAAACACCTCTACTGGTTAGTAACAGTCTATACTAAAGTGATTGTTAAGAACAACAAACTGTGTATTAGATAAACACCTCTACTGGTTAGTAACAGTCTATATTAAAGTGATTGTTAAGAACAACAAACTGTGTATTAGATAAACACCTCTACTGGTTAGTAACAGTCTATACTAAAGTGATTGTTAAGAAGAACAAACTGTGTATTAGATAAACAACTGGTTAGTAACAGTCTAACTAAAGTGATTGTTAGTATTAGATACACACCTCTACTGGTTAGTAACAGTCTATACTAAAGTGATTGTTAAGAACAACAAACTGTGTATTAGATAAACACCTCTACTGGTTAGTAACAGTCTATACTAAAGTGATTGTTAAGAACAACAAACTGTGTATTAGATAAACACCTCTACTGGTTAGTAACAGTCTATACTAAAGTGATTGTTAAGAAGAACAACAAACTGTGTATTAGATAAACACCTCTACTGGTTAGTAACAGTCTATACTAAAGTGATTGTTAAGAACAACAAACTGTGTATTAGATAAACACCTCTACTGGTTAGTAACAGTCTATACTAAAGTGATTGTTAAGAACAACAAACTGTGTATTAGATAAACACCTCTACTGGTTAGTAACAGTCTATACTAAAGTGATTGTTAAGAACAACAAACTGTGTATTAGATAAACACCTCTACTGGTTAGTAACAGTCTATATTAAAGTGATTGTTAAGAACAACAAACTGTGTATTAGATAAACACCTCTACTGGTTAGTAACAGTCTATACTAAAGTGATTGTTAAGAACAACAAACTGTGTATTAGATAAACACCTCTACTGGTTAGTAACAGTCTATACTAAAGTGATTGTTAAGAACAACAAACTGTGTATTAGATAAACACCTCTACTGGTTAGTAACAGTCTATACTAAAGTGATTGTTAAGAACAACAAACTGTGTATTAGATAAACACCTCTACTGGTTAGTAACAGTCTATACTAAAGTGATTGTTAAGAACAACAAACTGTGTATTAGATAAACACCTCTACTGGTTAGTAACAGTCTATACTAAAGTGATTGTTAAGAACAACAAACTGTGTATTAGATAAACACCTCTACTGGTTAGTAACAGTCTATACTAAAGTGATTGTTAAGAACAACAAACTGTGTATTAGATAAACACCTCTACTGGTTAGTAACAGTCTATACTAAAGTGATTGTTAAGAAGAACAACAAACTGTGTATTAGATAAACACCTCTACTGGTTAGTAACAGTCTATATTAAAGTGATTGTTAAGAAGAACAACAAACTGTGTATTAGATAAACACCTCTACTGGTTAGTAACAGTCTATACTAAAGTGATTGTTAAGAAGAACAACAAACTGTGTATTAGATAAACACCTCTACTGGTTAGTAACAGTCTATACTAAAGTGATTGTTAAGAACAACAAACTGTGTATTAGATAAACACCTCTACTGGTTAGTAACAGTCTATACTAAAGTGATTGTTAAGAACAACAAACTGTGTATTAGATAAACACCTCTACTGGTTAGTAACAGTCTATACTAAAGTGATTGTTAAGAACAACAAACTGTGTATTAGATAAACACCTCTACTGGTTAGTAACAGTCTATACTAAAGTGATTGTTAAGAACAACAAACTGTGTATTAGATAAACACCTCTACTGGTTAGTAACAGTCTATACTAAAGTGATTGTTAAGAACAACAAACTGTGTATTAGATAAACACCTCTACTGGTTAGTAACAGTCTATACTAAAGTGATTGTTAAGAACAACAAACTGTGTATTAGATAAACACCTCTACTGGTTAGTAACAGTCTATACTAAAGTGATTGTTAAGAAGAACAACAAACTGTGTATTAGATAAACACCTCTACTGGTTAGTAACAGTCTATATTAAAGTGATTGTTAAGAAGAACAACAAACTGTGTATTAGATAAACACCTCTACTGGTTAGTAACAGTCTATACTAAAGTGATTGTTAAGAACAACAAACTGTGTATTAGATAAACACCTCTACTGGTTAGTAACAGTCTATACTAAAGTGATTGTTAAGAACAACAAACTGTGTATTAGATAAACACCTCTACTGGTTAGTAACAGTCTATACTAAAGTGATTGTTAAGAACAACAAACTGTGTATTAGATAAACACCTCTACTGGTTAGTAACAGTCTATATTAAAGTGATTGTTAAGAACAACAAACTGTGTATTAGATAAACACCTCTACTGGTTAGTAACAGTCTATACTAAAGTGATTGTTAAGAACAACAAACTGTGTATTAGATAAACACCTCTACTGGTTAGTAACAGTCTATACTAAAGTGATTGTTAAGAAGAACAACAAACTGTGTATTAGATAAACACCTCTACTGGTTAGTAACAGTCTATATTAAAGTGATTGTTAAGAACAACAAACTGTGTATTAGATAAACACCTCTACTGGTTAGTAACAGTCTATACTAAAGTGATTGTTAAGAACAACAAACTGTGTATTAGATAAACACCTCTACTGGTTAGTAACAGTCTATATTAAAGTGATTGTTAAGAACAACAAACTGTGTATTAGATAAACACCTCTACTGGTTAGTAACAGTCTATACTAAAGTGATTGTTAAGAACAACAAACTGTGTATTAGATAAACACCTCTACTGGTTAGTAACAGTCTATACTAAAGTGATTGTTAAGAAGAACAAACTGTGTATTAGATAAACACCTCTACTGGTTAGTAACAGTCTATATTAAAGTGATTGTTAAGAAGAACAACAAACTGTGTATTAGATAAACACCTCTACTGGTTAGTAACAGTCTATACTAAAGTGATTGTTAAGAACAACAAACTGTGTATTAGATAAACACCTCTACTGGTTAGTAACAGTCTATACTAAAGTGATTGTTAAGAACAACAAACTGTGTATTAGATAAACACCTCTACTGGTTAGTAACAGTCTATACTAAAGTGATTGTTAAGAACAACAAACTGTGTATTAGATAAACACCTCTACTGGTTAGTAACAGTCTATACTAAAGTGATTGTTAAGAAGAACAAACTGTGTATTAGATAAACACCTCTACTGGTTAGTAACAGTCTATACTAAAGTGATTGTTAAGAACAACAAACTGTGTATTAGATAAACACCTCTACTGGTTAGTAACAGTCTATACTAAAGTGATTGTTAAGAACAACAAACTGTGTATTAGATAAACACCTCTACTGGTTAGTAACAGTCTATACTAAAGTGATTGTTAAGAACAACAAACTGTGTATTAGATAAACACCTCTACTGGTTAGTAACAGTCTATACTAAAGTGATTGTTAAGAACAACAAACTGTGTATTAGATAAACACCTCTACTGGTTAGTAACAGTCTATACTAAAGTGATTGTTAAGAAGAACAACAAACTGTGTATTAGATAAACACCTCTACTGGTTAGTAACAGTCTATACTAAAGTGATTGTTAAGAACAACAAACTGTGTATTAGATAAACACCTCTACTGGTTAGTAACAGTCTATACTAAAGTGATTGTTAAGAACAACAAACTGTGTATTAGATAAACACCTCTACTGGTTAGTAACAGTCTATACTAAAGTGATTGTTAAGAAGAACAACAAACTGTGTATTAGATAAACACCTCTACTGGTTAGTAACAGTCTATACTAAAGTGATTGTTAAGAAGAACAACAAACTGTGTATTAGATAAACACCTCTACTGGTTAGTAACAGTCTATACTAAAGTGATTGTTAAGAACAACAAACTGTGTATTAGATAAACACCTCTACTGGTTAGTAACAGTCTATACTAAAGTGATTGTTAAGAACAACAAACTGTGTATTAGATAAACACCTCTACTGGTTAGTAACAGTCTATACTAAAGTGATTGTTAAGAACAACAAACTGTGTATTAGATAAACACCTCTACTGGTTAGTAACAGTCTATACTAAAGTGATTGTTAAGAAGAACAACAAACTGTGTATTAGATAAACACCTCTACTGGTTAGTAACAGTCTATACTAAAGTGATTGTTAAGAACAACAAACTGTGTATTAGATAAACACCTCTACTGGTTAGTAACAGTCTATACTAAAGTGATTGTTAAGAACAACAAACTGTGTATTAGATAAACACCTCTACTGGTTAGTAACAGTCTATACTAAAGTGATTGTTAAGAACAACAAACTGTGTATTAGATAAACACCTCTACTGGTTAGTAACAGTCTATATTAAAGTGATTGTTAAGAAGAACAAACTGTGTATTAGATAAACACCTCTACTGGTTAGTAACAGTCTATATTAAAGTGATTGTTAAGAAGAACAACAAACTGTGTATTAGATAAACACCTCTACTGGTTAGTAACAGTCTATATTAAAGTGATTGTTAAGAAGAACAACAAACTGTGTATTAGATAAACACCTCTACTGGTTAGTAACAGTCTATACTAAAGTGATTGTTAGAAAGAACAACAAACTGTGTATTAGATAAACACCTCTACTGGTTAGTAACAGTCTATACTAAAGTGATTGTTAAGAACAACAAACTGTGTATTAGATAAACACCTCTACTGGTTAGTAACAGTCTATACTAAAGTGATTGTTAAGAACAACAAACTGTGTATTAGATAAACACCTCTACTGGTTAGTAACAGTCTATACTAAAGTGATTGTTAAGAAGAACAACAAACTGTGTATTAGATAAACACCTCTACTGGTTAGTAACAGTCTATATTAAAGTGATTGTTAAGAACAACAAACTGTGTATTAGATAAACACCTCTACTGGTTAGTAACAGTCTATACTAAAGTGATTGTTAAGAAGAACAACAAACTGTGTATTAGATAAACACCTCTACTGGTTAGTAACAGTCTATACTAAAGTGATTGTTAAGAACAACAAACTGTGTATTAGATAAACACCTCTACTGGTTAGTAACAGTCTATACTAAAGTGATTGTTAAGAAGAACAAACTGTGTATTAGATAAACACCTCTACTGGTTAGTAACAGTCTATACTAAAGTGATTGTTAAGAACAACAAACTGTGTATTAGATAAACACCTCTACTGGTTAGTAACAGTCTATACTAAAGTGATTGTTAAGAAGAACAACAAACTGTGTATTAGATAAACACCTCTACTGGTTAGTAACAGTCTATACTAAAGTGATTGTTAAGAACAACAAACTGTGTATTAGATAAACACCTCTACTGGTTAGTAACAGTCTATACTAAAGTGATTGTTAAGAACAACAAACTGTGTATTAGATAAACACCTCTACTGGTTAGTAACAGTCTATACTAAAGTGATTGTTAAGAACAACAAACTGTGTATTAGATAAACACCTCTACTGGTTAGTAACAGTCTATATTAAAGTGATTGTTAAGAACAACAAACTGTGTATTAGATAAACACCTCTACTGGTTAGTAACAGTCTATACTAAAGTGATTGTTAAGAACAACAAACTGTGTATTAGATAAACACCTCTACTGGTTAGTAACAGTCTATACTAAAGTGATTGTTAAGAAGAACAACAAACTGTGTATTAGATAAACACCTCTACTGGTTAGTAACAGTCTATACTAAAGTGATTGTTAAGAACAACAAACTGTGTATTAGATAAACACCTCTACTGGTTAGTAACAGTCTATACTAAAGTGATTGTTAAGAACAACAAACTGTGTATTAGATAAACACCTCTACTGGTTAGTAACAGTCTATACTAAAGTGATTGTTAAGAACAACAAACTGTGTATTAGATAAACACCTCTACTGGTTAGTAACAGTCTATACTAAAGTGATTGTTAAGAAGAACAAACTGTGTATTAGATAAACACCTCTACTGGTTGTAACAGTCTATTAAAGTGATTGTTAAGAAGAACAACAAACTGTGTGGTTAGATAAACACCTCTACTGGTTAGTAACAGTCTATATTAAAGTGATTGTTAAGAACAACAAACTGTGTATTAGATAAACACCTCTACTGGTTAGTAACAGTCTATACTAAAGTGATTGTTAAGAACAACAAACTGTGTATTAGATAAACACCTCTACTGGTTAGTAACAGTCTATACTAAAGTGATTGTTAAGAACAACAAACTGTGTATTAGATAAACACCTCTACTGGTTAGTAACAGTCTATATTAAAGTGATTGTTAAGAACAACAAACTGTGTATTAGATAAACACCTCTACTGGTTAGTAACAGTCTATACTAAAGTGATTGTTAAGAAGAACAAACTGTGTATTAGATAAACACCTCTACTGGTTAGTAACAGTCTATACTAAAGTGATTGTTAAGAACAACAAACTGTGTATTAGATAAACACCTCTACTGGTTAGTAACAGTCTATACTAAAGTGATTGTTAAGAAGAACAACAAACTGTGTATTAGATAAACACCTCTACTGGTTAGTAACAGTCTATATTAAAGTGATTGTTAAGAAGAACAACAAACTGTGTATTAGATAAACACCTCTACTGGTTAGTAACAGTCTATACTAAAGTGATTGTTAAGAACAACAAACTGTGTATTAGATAAACACCTCTACTGGTTAGTAACAGTCTATACTAAAGTGATTGTTAAGAACAACAAACTGTGTATTAGATAAACACCTCTACTGGTTGGTAACAGTCTATACTAAAGTGATTGTTAAGTTAAGAACAACAAACTGTGTATTAGATAAACACCTCTACTGGTTAGTAACAGTCTATATTAAAGTGATTGTTAAGAAGAACAAACTGTGTATTAGATAAACACCTCTACTGGTTAGTAACAGTCTATACTAAAGTGATTGTTAAGAACAACAAACTGTGTATTAGATAAACACCTCTACTGGTTAGTAACAGTCTATATTAAAGTGATTGTTAAGAACAACAAACTGTGTATTAGATAAACACCTCTACTGGTTAGTAACAGTCTATACTAAAGTGATTGTTAAGAACAACAAACTGTGTATTAGATAAACACCTCAACTGGTTAGTAACAGTCTATACTAAAGTGATTGTTAAGAAGAACAACAAACTGTGTATTAGATAAACACCTCTAGTAACAGTCTATACTAAAGTGATTGTTAGAAGAACAACAAACTGTGTATTAGATAAACACCTCTACTGGTTAGTAACAGTCTATACTAAAGTGATTGTTAAGAACAACAAACTGTGTATTAGATAAACACCTCTACTGGTTAGTAACAGTCTATACTAAAGTGATTGTTAAGAAGAACAACAAACTGTGTATTAGATAAACACCTCTACTGGTTAGTAACAGTCTATACTAAAGTGATTGTTAACTGTGAAGAACAACAAACTGTGATAGTTAAGATAAACACCTCTACTGGTTAGTAACAGTCTATACTAAAGTGATTGTTAAGAACAACAAACTGTGTATTAGATAAACACCTCTACTGGTTAGTAACAGTCTATACTAAAGTGATTGTTAAGAAGAACAACAAACTGTGTATTAGATAAACACCTCTACTGGTTAGTAACAGTCTATATTAAAGTGATTGTTAAGAACAACAAACTGTGTATTAGATAAACACCTCTACTGGTTAGTAACAGTCTATACTAAAGTGATTGTTAAGAAGACAACTAAAGTGATTGTTAAGAAGAACAAATGTGTATTAGATAAACACCTCTACTGGTTGGTAACAGTCTATATTAAAGTGATTGTTAAGAACAACAAACTGTGTATTAGATAAACACCTCTACTGGTTAGTAACAGTCTATATTAAAGTGATTGTTAAGAAGAACAAACTGTGTATTAGATAAACACCTCTACTGGTTAGTAACAGTCTATACTAAAGTGATTGTTAAGAACAACAAACTGTGTATTAGATAAACACCTCTACTGGTTGGTAACAGTCTATATTAAAGTGATTACAAACTAAAGTGATTGTAAGAAGAACAAACTGTGTATTAGATAAACACCTCTACTGGTTAGTAACAGTCTATATTAAAGTGATTGTTAAGAACAACAAACTGTGTATTAGATAAACACCTCTACTGGTTAGTAACAGTCTATATTAAAGTGATTGTTAAGAACAACAAACTGTGTATTAGATAAACACCTCTACTGGTTAGTAACAGTCTATACTAAAGTGATTGTTAAGAACAACAAACTGTGTATTAGATAAACACCTCTACTGGTTAGTAACAGTCTATACTAAAGTGATTGTTAAGAACAACAAACTGTGTATTAGATAAACACCTCTACTGGTTAGTAACAGTCTATATTAAAGTGATTGTTAAGAAGAACAACAAACTGTGTATTAGATAAACACCTCTACTGGTTAGTAACAGTCTATACTAAAGTGATTGTTAGAACAACAAACTGTGATTTGTTATTAGATAAACACCTCTACTGGTTAGTAACAGTCTATACTAAAGTGATTGTTAAGAAGAACAACAAACTGTGTATTAGATAAACACCTCTACTGGTTAGTAACAGTCTATATAAAGTGATTGTTAAGAACAACAAACTGTGTATTAGATAAACACCTCTACTGGTTAAAGTAACAGTCTATACTAAAAGTGATTGTTAAGAACAACAAACTGTGTATTAGATAAACACCTCTACTGGTTAGTAACAGTCTATACACAAAGTGATTGTTAAGAACAACAAACTGTGTATTAGATAAACACCTCTACTGGTTGGTAACAGTCTATACTAAAGTGATTGTTAAGAACAACAAACTGTGTATTAGATAAACACCTCTACTGGTTGGTAACAGTCTATATTAAAGTGATTGTTGGGAAGAACAACAAACTGTGTATTAGATAAACACCTCTACTGGTTAGTAACAGTCTATACTAAAGTGATTGTTAAGAAACAACAAACTGTGTATTAGATAAACACCTCTACTGGTTAGTAACAGTCTATACTAAAGTGATTGTTAAGAACAACAAACTGTGTATTAGATAAACACCTCTACTGGTTAGTAACAGTCTATACTAAAGTGATTGTTAAGAAGAACAAACTGTGTATTAGATAAACACCTCTACTGGTTAGTAACAGTCTATATTA
>NC_134825.1:167457858-167516643 GCF_004210375.1 Tachypleus tridentatus
TAATGTACGATACTGAATATTCATGGTATAACTTAGTAGTGTCTTTTCAGTAATGTACGACACTGAATATTCATGGTATAACTTACTAGTGTCTTTTTTCAGTGATGTACGATACTGAATATTCATGGTGTAACTTAGTAGTGTCTTTTTCAGTAATGTACGATACTGAATATTCATGGTATAACTTAGTAGTGTCTTTTTCAGTAATGTACGATACTGAATATTCATGTTATAACTTACTAGTGTCTTTTTCAGTAATGTACGATACTGAATATTCATGGTATAACTTAGTAGTGTCTTTTTCAGTAATGTACGATACTGAATATTCATTGTATAACTTACTAGTGTCTTTTCAGTAATGTACGAAACTGAATATTCATGGTATAACTTAGTAGTGTCTTTTTCAGTGATGTACGATACTGAATATTCATGGTATAACTTAGTAGTGTCTTTTTCAGTGATGTACGACACTGAATATTCATGGTATAACTTGGTACTGTCTTTTTCAGTAATGTACGTTACTGAATATTCATGGTGAAACTTAGTAGTGTCTTTTTCAGTGATGTACGATACTGAATATTCATGGTATAACTTACTAGTGTCTTTTTTCAGTGATGTACGATACTGAATATTCATGGTGTAACTTAGTAGTGTATTTTTCAGTAATGTACGATACTGAATATTCATAGTATAACTTAGTAGTGTCTTTTTCAGTAATGTACGATACTGAATATTCATGTTATAACTTACTAGTGTCTTTTTCAGTAATGTACGATATTGAATATTCATGGTATAACTTAGTAGTGTCTTTTTCAGTGATGTACGATACTGAATATTCATGGTATAACTTACTAGTGTCTTTTTCAGTAATGTACGATACTGAATATTCATGGTATAACTTAGTAGTGTCTTTTTCAGTGATGTACGATACTGAATATTCATGGTATAACTTAGTAGTGTCTTTTTCAGTGATGTACGACACTGAATATTCATGGTATAACTTAGTACTGTCTTTTTCAGTAATGTACGTTACTGAATATTCATGGTAAAACTTAGTAGTGTCTTTTTCAGTGATGTACGATACTGAATATTCATGGTATAACTTACTAGTGTCTTTTTTCAGTGATGTACGATACTGAATATTCATGGTGTAACTTAGTAGTGTCTTTTTTCAGTGATGTACGATACTGAATATTCATGGTATAACTTAGTAGTGTCTTTTTCAGTAATGTACGATACTGAATATTCATGGTATAACTTAGTAGTGTCTTTTTCAGTGATGTACGACACTGAATATTCATGATATAACTTAGTAGTGTCTTTTTCAGTGATGTACGATACTGAATATTCATGGTAAAACTTGGTAATGTCTTTTCAATGATGTACGATACTGAATATTCATGGTATAACTTAGTACTGTATTTTCAGTGATGTACGATACTGAATATTCATGGTGTAACTTAGTAATGTCTTTTCAGTGATGTACTATACTGAATATTCATGGTAAAACTTAGTAGTGTCTTTTTCAATGATGTACGATACTGAATATTCATGGTATAACTTAGTAATGTCTTTTTCAGTTATGTACGATACTGAATATTCATGGTATAACTTAGTAGTGTCTTTTCCAGTGATGTACTCAAAGCAATAAGACAATTAGACACAATATTTAATCTTTTCGGGAAAATAGATTTTTCAAAAGTTCAATTAAAATGGAATGTTCTTATTATCCGAAAAAGTTCAATTCATAAAAAAAAGAGGCTAATATCGTGGTTCTTAATGTGAACCGTCGTCGCCACGAGTTAAACGTTTTTGTCTGTAGGCCTACTTTGATCCCTTCAAAATCTGTTTTAGCTTCTTCAGCGTATGGCATAATTTATTCTTTTATCTGCACTTGGCAGGAGTTTTGAGACTTATCAGCAACTAAAACATTCTAATTTTTGATAAATTCCGGGAATATCCGTCCAGCTAGAATACACGTAACACACGTTGACGACAAGGTAACTTGGTTTATTTTAAGACAAAGCTTGATTAAATAAATCGTAACAGTATTGTGCCGAGTCTTACCCAGTAGTAAACATTCTGGGGTAAGATCTGCTGGTATGTCGTTTGAGTCACATGAGAGGAAAATAAATTTTAAAAAAGTCGTGCTTCCCACTTTAGAGCCATGTGTGCATTATAAGGGTGACAGTTAAATACAACTATCGTATCTGACAATTGTTGGCGCTGGGTGCTGTTTACTAGCATACTTCTATTGGTTCAGAATTAGAAATGGCTAACGCAGGTAGCCTTTGAGTAGCTCAGCATAAATACCTGTAAACAAACAAACTCTCCATTACTTGTTTGGCTCTTAGCATAAAAACATTAAGCGTTTTACATTTTTTGTGTATGTGTGTCTTTGCCCAATTTATATAAAATTAAAACGGACAAAATGGAAAATGAAAATAAATCTAGTATTTCCTATATTACCAAAAATATGAACACTTTGATTAGCGATAAAATGTCAAAGGAAAACCTACCAAAATTCACTTCAAAAATTTACCTCAAATATTTCTGTAGTTCATAAAAGATAAAATCCGTTACAGTAACATTTCAAAATCCATACGTATTATTAATATTTAGTGTGTAAAATTTGTTTGTTTGTTTGTTTTGAATTTCACCCAAAGCTACTCGAGGGCTATCTGTGCTAGCCGTCCCTAATTTAAAATGTGTAAGACTAGAGGGAAGGCAGCTAGTCATCACCACCCACCGCCAACTCTTGGACTACTCTTTTACCAACGAATAGTGGGATTGACCGTAACATTATAACGCCCCCACGGCTGGGAGGGCGAGCATGTTTTGGCACGACTCGGGCGCGAACCCGCGACCCTCAGATTACGAAGCGCACGCCTTAACGCGCTAGGCCATGCCAGACCTAGTGTGTAATTAAAAAAAAAAAAGAAAGAAAGAAAAGATAACCTGTATAGAAGCTATTAATATAAATATTTATTAATTATGTCATGATCTACCTCCGTATGTGTACTGGATCTATTTGTGCTTTGAGTAATATATATTTACACTTGGTAAATACTATTTAAAACACTGAAGTTAAAGGTTTGCATATAATCTTAATTCTATGAGATGTACTACTATTTTCCTTTCAGACTTTTTTAAAGAATTTTAAAATATCCTTAAACTATCACAATGGCTAAATCTTTATGGAAATTCTTGGACTACTTTCCAGTCTAACTCGTACATTTCAAATCGCAAAGTAATGCGGTGTATTGAACTAAACCAATAAAATTGCATATACAGATATAGACTTTTAGTGCAGCTGTCAGTCTACCATAAAGCACAGTAGAAAGACCATGGTTTTAAGTTACGGATGTACTGATATAACATCTCTACGAAACTGTTATTACTTTCTCGTCTCTAGTCTTGTTTTGATAACATGTTTCTCAAGAAGCCAGTACGATCAACACAGAACTAAAAGAAGCAACGTAAGATTTGAACACACTAAGAAACGAATGAAAACCTCTGGCTCAAGACGAATTTATCTTTGCCATTGACTGATACGTCTGTGTCGTCCCGAGAGGTTTTCTTGTACGTAGTTATTTTGTACATAGGTATTACCAAAACTTTGAGTGCAACAAAACGTAAAGGTTCCCTCCCCTTTGGATTTACAGAGCTACCTGTATATAGAGCAATAACTTTACTCAGAAGTAAAGCTTGCTACCGTGACAGCTTCACTTTTTATTTAAAAAACAATGCTATTTATTTGGTTTCTTGTTACGATAAAGTGAAATACATGGAATAGCGTTTAACAATAAACAACGTTTTGTCAGCACCTTTCTCGTCTAGTAACAGTTATGCGTCAGTTTTACTGATGACGTAAGTTAAACGATCATAATTATACTGTCGTAAGTTATCTTTCATCGCTGGAACAGCGGCAAGTCTTTGGACTTACAACGCTAAAATCAGGGGTTCGATTGCCCTCGGTGAAGCGACCAGGCATGGCCAAATGGTTAAGGCGTCCTACTCGTAATCCGAGTGTCGCGGGTTCGAATCCCCGTCACACCAAACATGCTCTCCCTTTCAGCCGTAGGGGCGTTATAATTTACGGTCAATCCCACTATTCGTTGGTAAAGCGTAACCTAAGAGTTGGCAGTGGGTGGTGACGGCTAGCTGTCTTCCCTCTAGTGTTACAACTGCAAAATTAGGGACGGTTAGCGCAGATAACCCTCGTGTAGCTTTGCGCGAAATTCAAAACAAACCGAACCGTACGCAAAGTATACTGATGTTTCAGGTTATTGTTTTATTTAGTTATTTAATTGGTCGATAGGTGGCTATATGGATTTAGTTTTTTACTATTATTTTAAGCATGATGTATTTGTTACTCTGCCCAAAAGTTACCATATCTGAACATTAATTCCTAATCCTTTTGTGGAAACGAAAATCAATCTCAGTAAGAACATCTACTCAGAATATTAAGAAGCTAGAAACTGCCGTAGGACTTTTTAAAGTTGACGAATTCCCTCGAACTCAGCATTATAATCATAAGTGATTAAGCTTCATACAAAAGTATACAAATTAATTGAATTTTACGCAATCTCTTGATTTAGCAATTGACTTTAATTTTTTTTATATCCAGTTTGGAAACATTTATGCGAACGGATTCGCTTAGTTCTGTTTGTCTAAATTAACTGACTTTTACGAAAATGGAAGATTGTTGAGACACAGTCACTGTGCCAGTTCTGATTACAACAATTACGTTTTATCAGTTTGTTTGTTTTTTTTTTCAATTTTAGATATAGCCTCTGGATTTATTTCGGGTATCAAAGCGAAAGACTGGCCATTTAATAAAACTCACTTCGAAGTGTTACAATTGGACATTAACTTGGATCTCAGTAGTACAAATAGGGCATTAACTGGGAAAAATAAACAAATTTAACTATTAAAATTAATCCGCAATTAGCCGAGAAGAACAAGGACGTTACAAGCATTACCAGTGTACTTTGAAAGTTTGTAGAAGGTTTTTAGTTTATACAAAAAATACTATAAGGAATTTTCCGTAAAACACTTTCCAGTTTATATTGAAACCAACAATTCTTTATTTTTAATACACCAAATTATTAGCAAATATTTTGCTCAGGAAAACATTTGAAAATTTCAAAATCATCCGTTTTTATAAACAAAAATGTCAGTATTTTTTAATTATTTAATATTCTTTTTGAAGACAGTAAACAGTTTGGAATAATTAATAAGAAACGCCAATGTGTAAGTGTTTCACCTACGCGAACTTTCTACTAATATTAACTTCCAATCAGAACGATACGGTTTTTCAACATTGTACATTTTCCTAAGAGAAGCCGGTGAGGAACCGCTGACTGGAGGAGGTTCATGAATACCTACTTCCAAAGTGTGTTATTATCTGCGATCTGATTGGAGGAATTTCAAGAATACCTACTTACAAAGTGTATTATTATCTGCGATCTGATTGGAGGAAGTTCAAGAATACCAACTTACAAAGTGTGTTATTATTTGCGACCTGATTGGAGGAAGTTCAAGAATACCTACTTACAAAGTGTGTTATTATCTGCGATCTGATTGGTTTTACACAACAATAAATTAAAAAAAAAACGGTTATTAACACAAGACTATACAAAGCAGGGTCAAATGTATAAATTACTATTTTGTTTTGTACATACGTTTTTTTCTGACTGTGATCATGAATTTTCTCAAATATCAATATTTAACTTATTACTTGTTTTACAAGAAAATGTTTTAACTTATTAATTGTTTTCATTCTGTCACAAATGATCATTGACTGACTCACAATTATTACTACTAACTAGAACATTTTCATTGGGGTAAGTGGTTGTTCAGGAATGATTATGATGAGATTTGGAAAGTTATTAATAAAACCAACGTGACCTAAAAAGAGTTGTACTTAAAAAATAACGTTTTTTAATAATTGCATATTAGTCTTAACGTACGCGCTTCTTATGTCTTTGAACCTTTATATAATATTTGAAACCTACAAAGAACATCTCAAACTAGTCTAACACTGAAGATTAGTTTTGTCTTGATTTTAATTATATTTAGATTTGTTTGTTTGTCTTGAATCTCACGCAAAGCTACTGAAGGGCTAGCTGCGCTAACCGTCTCTAATTTAGCAGTGTAAGACTAGAGGGAAGGCAGGTAGTGATCGCCACCTACCGCCAACTCTTGGGCTACTCGTTAACCAATGAATAGTGGGATTGAACGTCACATTATAACGCCCCTAAGGCTGAAAGAGCGAGCGAACCCGCGACCCTAAGATTACGACTCGAGTGCCCTAACCACCTGCACGGGGATGTCGGGCCTTGGTAGTCAAGTTGTGGATAATTTGTCTGTAAAATTCGAAAATTTTTGTGTGAAAGAAAGATTGTAATTGTGAATGTCTGCCTGCAGACACTTACTGCTTCATGATTACTTCGCTACCTTATCATGTGAATTTAAAACCATACAATATTTCCATGGATGGCGGAAACACGTCATATATTATTGGAATTACAGCAGAAAATGTCATTAAAAATCGATAAAACCCAAATGATGAAATACCAGTCATTGCATGTTTCAATTTTCTTATGTATTGATTGATGGGGTGCTATACATATCCGGTTTCTTTTGTGGGATTGACTTAACTAATTAAAGGGGTACAACTTAAGCTCTCATCTATACACTTGACTCTTACATAATAGATAAAAATTATTGCTATTGCCTTTGTGTCTCTATTTGTCTATGTTGTCCATAAGGTTTTGAGAAATGTATTTATTATGTAGGCATGTGGAGGGCTGATTTCAGGCTCCACGCTAGTACAGCGGTAAGTCTCCGGATTTACAACGTTAAAATCAGGCGTTCGCCCCCTCTCGGGGGGCTTAGCAGTTTGCCCGATGTGGCTTTGCTATAAGGAAATTACACAAATACCTAGTTCTAATTTCTCAAAAAATAAAAAACTCCTAAACCAAAACACTTTCTAAACTAAAGATTAATCTTCTGGTTTTGATTCATTCAACAATCATTTGTTAACTTTAAAGGATCCATTTGCTTTTGAAATTCAATTAATAAAATAAAATATAACTTAATCTGATAAATTATGCCAGCCGTTAAAATGCGCAATTCATAAAATTAATAGTTAATGCGTCTAAGCATCCTCTGTATCGTATTTTATGCTACAATATAAAAAAGATTGGATGAGAGTTGTTACATTGCTTCCAAAGATTGCCCAGTAATTTCAACTTTTTACTCAATAAATTTTATACGTAACGTTAGTTGGTAAATTTTTGGAGTATTGTTCTCGAAACTTTGTCAAAAATATAATTTAAGAAGGCTTAATCTCGCTTAGTTTCTTTATTATTCACGTTCAATCTGAAGTTTAGAATTATGTGTTGTTTTTTTTTGTTCCACACGAAAGTTTCACGATCGGTTGGAACATATTACAACATTTTATATAAAACTATGACTTTGTCAGTCAGTAAAATGTGTAACAAATGATAGTGCATAATAAGTCTCCGAGGAGCTCAGTGAAAAGTTTATGGACTTAATATGTTAAAATCCAAGGCTCGAGTCCCCGTGATGGACAGAATGAAGATATACAAACAAATAATACAGTAATAAGTAGAAATGTCAAAGTTTAGAGCAAATTACGAAATTTCATAGCTGGCCTATATACAACAGACGAGAACTTTGCATAGGTCAGAATTATATAATGAATTCATTTTTGCTCTATTATATCCTAACAACAAATGATACATGATTCTTATACTCACTGAAATTTGTCAAAGATACAACTTTATTATTATCTCTATTATAGTTTTGTCAGTACCAAATAACTTATTACACCTTGGATAATATACGAGGGCTGTTCAAAAAATACGCGGACTGACGTCGTAAAACAAAATGTACTTTATTTAGAAGTTACAGGTCCGGGACCCCTTCAAAGTACTCTCCTCCCCAACGCACACACTTATCCCAACGGTGTTTCCACTTGTTAAAACAGTCCTGGTACGCTTCTTTTGTAATGTCCTCCAGCTCCTTCGTCGCATTTGCCTTAATCTCGGGAATCGTCTCAAATCTTCTTCCTTTCAAGGGTCTTTTGAGTTTGGGGAACAAGAAAAAATCGTAAGGAGCAAGGTCAGGTGAGTAGGGGGGTGGGGAAGAACAGTGATCGAGTGTTTGGCCAAAAACTTACGAGTTCTGAGGGCTGAATTTCGCAGCAACGCAGTGCATCTTCAATTTTTCGGTCAAAATCTCGTAACAAGATCCAACTGATATCCCACACTCTTCAGCAAGCTCCCTGACAGTCAGACGTCGATTTGCCCGCACCAGGGTGTTGATTTTGTCGACGTGTGGGTCGTCAGTTGACGTGGAAAGACGTCCAGGACGCTCATCATCTTCAATGGACTGTCGACCATCCTTAAAACGTTCATGTAACTTGGAACATGCCGTACGCTTCATAGCAACATCACCGTAAGCCGTGTTAAGCATAGCAAAAGTTTCAGTCGCAGATTTTCCAAGTTTAACACAAAATTTCACAGCAAGTCGTTGCTCCTTCAGGTCATTCATTCTAAAATCCACCAAACGAAAAAATCGCACTTCACTTAAAACCGCGTAGCTAATACACAAATGAAGATATCTGCAATCGGGAAACGGCGTCGTAATCAGCTGATCTGTGCGAACCTAGCGACACCAAGCGGATTCCCTGGAACCAACTGGAACCGCGCAATTCAAACAGTCAGCGTATTTTTTTGAACAGCCCTCGTAGTTTGAAGCTAGTTGTGTACTTCAGTACTCTGGTTTTCTTGTTTGGACTAGTGGAATATTAAATGATATGGTTAGATGTGTCTAATAATAATAGGGAAAATAGCATATCTTAGAATGTAGTTTTATGTCTATCATAGAATGGCATGTTTGCCGAAGGATTTGGCATAAGTAGCGTTACTGTACATACCTTTCTTTAGATGTTGTCCAATTAGTGATTATTGTGAAAACTGGTAGGCAACCATGTTAAAAAGTTAATCACACGAAACAAAACCTGGTGTAAAATAAATGGAACGAAATTCTAGTTTCTGATTAGATTCGATATTGTGCCTACAGGGTATTGGAAGGAATTCTATATTGTTGATACTGTCTGGTTGTGTGATTTATCAAGGGTATTATTGTAGGTTCTTATTGCTGGTGAAGCGACGAGGTGGCGCGCTTTTCTACATCACTACAAGTTCAATCAGGATCTTTAACAGTGTTCCTTTTTTTGCTGGAAAATCCGTTGAAAATCGATTGTCGCCAGCTGTAGCAAAGACTCAAACAGTTCTCATCTGTCTGGTAAGAAAGAAGGTAAATTTCTACCGTCATGAATCCATAAGTACAATTTTATGATGGCGGGCGTAATGTACAATGTGGTGTCTCTTCTTGGAAGCCATTAGAGGACTACTTGACGAGGTCTAAACTGCGGTGTGTCGTATGCTAAGTATGGGCATACTCAACTCATGCGAAGGTTGAATCAAATAGTTGAGTTTCATCTCCCGACATTAACAAGATGATCAAAATGGCTTTAATGGCGAATTCTTTATCCTATTTGAATTGAGATGCGCTGTACATCGATCGATCAAGGTGATCTTTGTCTCAGCGTATCGATGCTTCCTGACAGCCGTTAAGTTTTATGTTTGTGATTTGTCATCCTTTCACGGCTGTATGTGAAAGTTAAAGGTTTAATCATCGACATTTTGGAAAGGGAAAGTGTTTACGTATGCATAGTGTTCAGAATTTGAACAAGTGTGTTGTTTTTTTTAAAGCTGCATTATAGAATATAAATCAAGAATTTAATGGCATGTGATGTGACGTGACACACTTTTTAAGATAGACGAACCATGCATCAAATTCACATATTTCATAGTTGCTGGCATTCTCTGCGAACAGTTGGAACTAAAAGTTCAGTTATTCAAAAATGTCTAAACTTCAAAAATTGTTTGAGAATCTTAACGTAAGAGAAAGATATCACATAATGCTAAACCATGTCCAAAAACGGTTTTTCTAATTATTACAAAATAAAAATTAATGTTTTAAACAAAGATAAAAAATTATTCATATAAATTTTATTCCTATGAGTTACGTTTGTTGACACCGCAAAGCTTTGTATGATTTCAAAACTTTATCAGCGGTGAGATTCATACTAAAAACATATAATTTCGTGTATATACGTGTGTGTGAACTTTCTGTATTATCGGAACACGGGTAATCAAGTTCGTTTTATGTTCCATGGTCGGAGTAATTGTAGCCTTTCAACACGATCACAAGTTAATGTGCAGAACATGTTCAAGAGAATTGAGTCTTGAACATTGGACCCTTCGATATTCATCTTGGAGGTGTGACCAGTAGACCTCATTCGGCTCAGGTTCAGTATTACTTTTTCGACTCAATAAGCCCAGTTTGTTCACTTCTGGTTTATCAAAAGTAAAAACACGAATGTTAGTACTGATATCAAAGTTTCAAAGTACGGATGTCTCCTTATTTTACAAAGGACGCAAGTTACCAAACGCACATGCAACATGGACACTATTTTAGAAGTTAGAAAGAGAGCTGTTGAGAAAAGGCATTTTTTTTTTTACACTTAGTTAACGGAAACGTCATATTGACGTCATTAGGTAAGTAGCTAAAATTCACTTTCAGGAGGACGACAAACACCATAGCTCACTTACGATTTATTTGTTTTGTTTGTTTTTGAATTCCGCACAAAGCTCCTAGAGAGCTGTCTTCGCTAGCCGTCCCTAATTTATCAGTGTAAGACTAGAGGAAAGGCAGCTAGCCATCACCACCCACCGCCAACTCTTGGACTACTCTTTTATCAACGAATAGTGGGATTGACCGTCACATCATAACGCCCCCACGGCTGAAAGGGCAAGCATGTTTGGTGCGACCGGGATTCGAACCCGCGACCCTTAAATTACGAGTCGAAGCCTTAACCCACCTGGCCATGCCGGGCCTCACTTACGAACCCAAAGTGTCAACGTAGTGAACTCAGTGGGTTACGTTTTACGTAAAGATAAAAAAATTAAGCAGCAGCTATGAGGAAACGGTCACGAAAAAGCGCAAAGTTAACATGTTTACATTTACCAGTTTCTTTTTTTCAGATATTGATAAATAATCTAACACTATTGTATAATGACATCTCGAACATTGTCTACACTATTAAAGAAAGTAGTTCGCTGCGCAATTTGGGGAGTGATTAATTTTTTCACGTGGTGACACTACCTTCAAACAATATAGTGCAGATCGTTTATTTAAATAAAAAACAGAAATGCTAAATTAAATTTCTTTATTGTTATGTAATTAAACACAACTTAAACTAGAAAGTTCGCATATTGAATTTCGATTCCTTTATCAACTGGTGTGAAATAGATAAGATGCTCACTCAGAAGTGTCATGGAGAGGATCACACACTGAAAGAGTTATGACTCTCTGAAGTTCCTTTCCAGTTCAGCTCTAACAGTGCACGTTTGATACAGCGACTTATTTAGAATTACACGGGCATGTAGCTGAATAGTTTTCTTAATTAAAGTACTTACGTGCACATCACGTGACAGACAAATAACTACTAGTCATTGGATGAAGATATAATGACAATATAAGTGTAACAGTTTCACATATTCAAATAATTAATACCATAATATATCAACTGGAAGAAACCTTAAATTTATAACATAAACTATTTAAATATCATGTATTTAGCGTCCAAGAAAACAACGAAATCATACGAAAGTCTAAAACTGTTATTTCAGAAAATAACAACAATAAACAACTCAAAAAGAAATAACTTAAACTGAGGTTTAATGCTTCAAGTTAACCTGAAGATGACCTAAGAAGGTCGTAACGTTGTTCTGTTCTTTATTTTAATTAAAGTGCTAATACCCATACCAGCCATCTCGATAATACGTCTTTACTTCAGGTGGCTGTTTTCGTCATCACGATTCCAATACAGATCCGATTAGGCTTAAAATAATCACAAAGTTATTTGTATAGAAATGTACTTTTGTGCTTTACAAAAAAAAAATGTAGCTTACGCTTTGGCATACCATAATGTAATTATCTTATTTTGTCTCAGACAGTTAAAATCTATCCAAAGTACTGAACTCAAGCACTTTCTCGGGTGGGTGTTTGTATATATATATATTTATACGAGACGTACCCCTGCAACACATTATATGGAGTGTAATAAACTTGAAAATCGATAATAAAATTACGTGTTTTTTTTCTTTTTGTTTCATAAAATTTTTACAGTGTCCAAGAAGTTCGTTTTCAGTTTTCTCTTGAGCCCAATCCGTTCAACGGCACCATTCGAATCACATAATGAAATATAAGCCAATTTTATCATATCTCATTGCCACTTGGAATTGAACGTGAGTACGTTAGTGTCTCCGGTGACCACTAAAGTATAGATCATAAAATTAACTTTATATCTCGGTTTCAGATAAAAGTTCATTCGGAAATTTCACTTACGTCTCTTCTTTTGTTTATAGGGGGAGAAATATCATCTCTGTCTATTTTATTTTCCTTTTCTGCATTTAGTACGTTTTGTTATGATAAAAAAACACAATACTGAACTTATTTTTAAAGAAAAAATATATAACTAGAACATCGGTCGTATTTCTACATATTGCACAACAGAACGAGAGACAAATTAAAAAAAAATAACAATCGTAGAATATAACAAAGGCAGTATAAAATATTATTTTGTTAAATTAATAATCATAATAAATCTGTTTTTTATATTCTAGTTAAAATTCATTTTATGTTCTTTTGAATATTTAACGCCACAGATTTTAACACAATAATGTCTTCTGTAAGCAATTACATTTTCTTCATCATCCACGAGCATTTTGAAAAAAAAAAACAGTGACTGTCCAGATGTCACTGATCATCACAACTACATCGACTATACAGGTTGCAAGTCGAGAAACTTGGAACCTTGGATATGCGTGTTCGGTTTGGTTTGTTTTGAATTTCGCGCAAAGCTACACGAAGGCTATCTGCGCTAGCCGTCCCTAATTTAGCAGTGTAAGACTAGAGGGAAGGCAGCTAGTCATTACCACCCACCGCCAACTCTTGGACTACTCTGTTACCAACGAATAATGGAATTGACCGTCACATTATAACGCCCTCACGGCTAAAAGGGCGAGCATATTTGGTGCGACGGGGATTCGAACCCGGAAAGTGTTTGATATTAAGTAAAACGTGCATCATTATTAAATATCTGAGGTTTTCTCTCGTTTGGATATTTTTACTGAAAATGCAACTGAACATCAGAGACGCCTCTCTGACAGGAGTCGAAATTAAAAAAAACAAAAACAGAATTTATTCGAATTTGGTTAAACCTAAACGGGATGTAGCATGCGATGAGATATGTGGATTACACTTTCCAAATCAGGCAGGTAACCTAGCAGAATTATTAGTGGTCACATTCTCTGTATAAACTACATAACTTCTTGTTCTGTGACCCATGGGTCGCCTACGTGAATCTTCTTCTTTACCCATTTTTCCATCTGTTTCTCAGATCAAAGCCTATAAGACCTTCAGTTGATAATTCCAAGCCACACTGACCAGGATTGTAACTTTGGAACTCTTCGGCGTGTCCTCAATCACTATTATTCTCTCGATTATATGCATCTTGTGCTCGGCATGGCCAGGTGATTAAGGCACTCGTCTCATAATCCGAGGGTCGCGAGTTCGAATCCCCGTCGAACCAAACATGCTCGCCCTTTCAGTCGTTGAAGCATTATAATATCACGGTCAATCCCACTATTCGTTAGTAAGAGAGTAGTGATGGTGAGTGGTGATGACTAGCTGCCTTCCCTCTAGCTTTGCTCTTCTAAATTATGGACGGCTAACGCAGATAGCCTTCGTGTAGCTTTGCGTGAAATTCAAAACAAATCAAACCGAACACGCATGTCCAAGATTCCAAGTTTCTCGACCTGCAACCTGTATAGCCGATGTAGTTGTGATGATCAGTGACATCTGGACAGCCAAAAGATGCTGTGGGAGCGCTCACAAATGATGACAAGGACAGCAGTGATGTCTCAGCGGCACAGTAGAATGTCTGTGTAATTACAACGCTAGAATCGGGGCTTCGCGGTGGGCAGATTTGGTTGCTTTGGGCTTAACCTCAAACAAACATAAGCGATAGTACAAGTAGCTCTTTATCAGACCGGCATATGATTTCCAACGTTAAAGATACAACGATAGTTTGAGTTGAAAATAATCTCTCAATGTGTGAGATAGTTGCTGGTTCCGCCACTCACTCATAACTCCCCACTAAAACACATTAACATCATGCGGATTGGAATCTGAGCATACAGCATACAATACAGCATACTGAGCTGTATGTGCACCCTTCCACCCAAAACTATTACTTCATCTCTGGTTAATGGAGAGATCGTGTTAAAACGCGATAATACTAAAAGTAATAGTGTCAGCCACGTAAAGAATCTCTGGTCGTTGTTGTTTTGAATTAAGCACAAAGCTACACAATGGGCTATCTGTGCTCTGCGCATCAGGGTATCGAAACCCGGATTTTAGCGTTATAAGTCCGCTGACATACCGTTTAGCTACTGGGGGGGGCGAATCTCTGGTAACTATATATTTACGTAAATCGAATTTGTCAAAAAAAAAGCTATCTTTCTTTCTAAATATATATATATATATATGTGTGTGTGTGTGTGTGTGTGTGTGTGTGTGTGTGTGTGTATTCAAAACATATATCGCGTTTTTCTTTTAGCCGAGGCATAGCGGATTAGAGAACGGCCTTAAGTTTGTTTTTGTTTTTTCAAGTGCAAACTTTACGCTCATAGCTCCGTCATATCTTGACCGATATGAGATCTAATTACAGTTTTGGATACGGGAAGTCAAACCCTTTCTGTTGATGTATTTGACTTTGCCCTATGTCTCATATGTTAATTTATACTAATTCTTCTTAAAGAAATTTCTGTTTGAGAGAAAGCTGGAAGAGATCCTGATGAGTAGTAAAATCAAATCAAGAATGCACGTAAATATAGCTAATACAAAGCAAGAAAAATATTATCATATATTAATTCACTCTGATCTAAAGAATTTCATGTGCCGAGGCTATTGAAGACACCCTCCTGTTTGTACTACATTTTATGCGTTATGCTGCTACAAGCTTTGTTTCTTTAATATGTTATCAGTTGTTACAATTCATACAAAGGAAACTTCCTAGTACATTAGTGACGAAACTCGTACGTCACTCTCGTTGTCACCATTTTCAGCCAGGAATTGATTGCATTAAGAAAAAACTGTTCACATTTACCGCGCACGAATAATTACATAATTCATACCGTACTCAGAGTGAGAATATTTGGCCACGTGCAATGTGTATCACTACACGTAATAGCACGCTTAAGTGGTGTTTTTAGGTACTAATATTAGCTCTTTATAGCATTTACCTATGTAAAAAAAAACATATTTTTGTCACATACAAAAATCAACTTCAATCGAGTTCACATGAGAAACGTAACCTACACACCCGGTAAAAGCTCGCAAAATGTTGCAGTGACTTCTATGTTCATGTTACTCAGTAAATGTGAAACTTCAATTTTTTAATAGGTAACCCTGATCAATGTCAGATAATATTAAACAAGCTAAGCCTATATTAATCAAAGATAACGTTTCTTAGCTTAAAAATGTTAAGTCTGGATTTACAGAATATTTAACAACCACCTTTATACTTTTACCTTCATTTCGTTTTGTTATCTTTAGTATTTCAGCTAATTAAATTATTATGTAATTAAATATGTTCGTATGGAATGAACAGTCACTAATTCATGAGCTTCTTTCCAACTTCATAATACTATCACTTATTGAACTTAAAATTAACCTTACACGATTTATATTGAACTGATTCGAATTCAGTGCAAGTATTTCTTGACGAGAGCCTCAAACAAACTTGTTTTACTCTTCTTATTGGATTTTAAGAAACCTGTGTAAGTCCATGTAAGTCCATGTACCTCCTGACGAAAAGTTTCGTTTTGTTTGTTTGTTTTTAAATTTCACGCAAAGCTACACGAGGGCTATCTGCGCTAGTCGTCCCTAATTTAGCAGTGTAAGACTACAGGGAAGGCAGCTAGTCATTACCACCCACCGCCAACTCTTGGACTACTCTGTTACCAACGAATAATGGAATTGACCGTCACATTATAACGCCCTCACGGCTAAAAGGGCGAGCATATTTGGTGCGACGGGGATTCGAACCCGGAAAGTGTTTGATATTAAGTAAAACGTGCATCATTATTAAATATCTGAGGTTTTCTCTCGTTTGGATATTTTTACTGAAAATGCAACTGAACATCAGAGACGCCTCTCTGACAGGAGTCGAAATTAAAAACAAAACAAAACAGAATTTATTCGAATTTGGTTAAACCTAAACGGGATGTAGCATGCGATGAGATATGTGGATTACACTTTCCAAATCAGGCAGGTAACCTAGCAGAATTATTAGTGGTCACATTCTCTGTATAAACTACATAACTTCTTGTTCTGTGACCCATGGGTCGGCTACGTGAATCTTCTTCTTCACCCATTTTTCCATCTGCTTCTCAGATCAAAGCCTATAAGACCTTCAGTTGATAATTCCAAGCCACACTGACCAGGATTGTAACTTTGGAACTCTTCGGCGTGTCCTCAATCACTATTATTCTCTCGATTATATGCATCTTGTGCTCGGCATGGCCAGGTGATTAAGGCACTCGTCTCATAATCCGAGGGTCGCGAGTTCGAATCCCCGTCGAACCAAACATGCTCGCCCTTTCAGTCGTTGAAGCATTATAATATCACGGTCAATCCCACTATTCGTTAGTAAGAGAGTAGTGATGGTGAGTGGTGATGACTAGCTGCCTTCCCTCTAGCTTTGCTCTTCTAAATTATGGACGGCTAACGCAGATAGCCTTCGTGTAGCTTTGCGTGAAATTCAAAACAAATCAAACCGAACACGCATGTCCAAGATTCCAAGTTTCTCGACCTGCAACCTGTATAGCCGATGTAGTTGTGATGATCAGTGACATCTGGACAGCCAAAAGATGCTGTGGGAGCGCTCACAAATGATGACAAGGACAGCAGTGATGTCTCAGCGGCACAGTAGAATGTCTGTGTAATTACAACGCTAGAATCGGGGCTTCGCGGTGGGCAGATTTGGTTGCTTTGGGCTTAACCTCAAACAAACATAAGCGATAGTACAAGTAGCTCTTTATCAGACCGGCATATGATCTCCAACGTTAAAGATACAACGATAGTTTGAGTTGAAAATAATCTCTCAATGTGTGAGATAGTTGCTGGTTCCGCCACTCACTCATAACTCCCCACTAAAACACATTAACATCATGCGGATTGCAATCTGAGCATACAGCATACAGCATACAATACAGCATACTGAGCTGTATGTGCACCCTTCCACCCAAAACTATTACTTCATCTCTGGTTAATGGAGAGATCGTGTTAAAACGCGATAATACCAAAAGTAATAGTGTCAGCCACGTAAAGAATCTCTGGTTGTTGTTGTTTTGAATTAAGCACAAAGCTACACAATGGGCTATCTGTGGTCTGCGCATCAGGGTATCGAAACCCGGATTTTAGCGTTATAAGTCCGCTGACATACCGTTTAGCTACTGGGGGGCGAATCTCTGGTAACTATATATTTACGTAAATCGAATTTGTCAAAAAAAAGCTATCTTTCTTTCTAAATATATATATATATATATATATGTGTGTGTGTGTGTGTATTCAAAACATATATCGCGTTTTTCTTTTAGCCGAGGCATAGCGGATTAGAGAACGGCCTTAAGTTTGTTTTTGTTTTTTTCAAGTGCAAACTTTACGCTCATAGCTCCGTCATATCTTGACCGATATGAGATCTAATTACAGTTTTGGATACGGGAAGTCAAACCCTTTCTGTTGATGTATTTGACTTTGCCCTATGTCTCATATGTTAATTTATACTAATTCTTCTTAAAGAAATTTCTGTTTGAGAGAAAGCTGGAAGAGATCCTGATGAGTAGTAAAATCAATCAAGAATGCACGTAAATATAGCTAATACAAAGCAAGAAAAATATTATCATATATTAATTCACTCTAATCTAAAAGAAGTTCAAGTGCCGAGGCTATTGAAGACACCCTCCTGTTTGTACTACATTTTATGCGTTATGCTGCTACAAGCTTTGTTTCTTTAATATGTTATCAATTGTTACAATTCATACAAAGGAAACTTCCTAGTACATTAGTGACGAAACTCGTACGTCACTCTCATTGTCATCATTTTCAGCCAGGAATTGATCGCATTAAGAAAAAACTGTTCTCATTTACCGCGCACGAATAATTTTATAACTCATACCGTACTTAGAGTGAGAATATTTGGCCACGTGCAATGTGTATCACTACACGTAATAGCACGCTTAAGCGGTGTTTTTAGGTACTAATATTAGCTCTTTATAGCATTTACCCATGTAAAAAAAACATATTTTTGTCACATACAAAAATCAACTTCAATCGAGTTCACATGAGAAACGTAACCTACACACCCGGTAAAAGCTCGCAAAATGTTGCAGTGACTTCTATGTTCATGTTACTCAGTAAATGTGAAACTTCAATTTTTTAATAGGTAACCCTAATCAATGTCAGATTATATTAAACAAGCTAAGCCTATATTAATCAAAGATAACGTTTCTTAGCTTAAAAATGTTAAGTCTGGATTTACAGAATATTTAACAACCACCTTTATACTTTTACCTTCATTTCGTTTTGTTATCTTTAGTATTTCAGCTAATTAAATTATTATGTAATTAAATATGTTCGCATGGAATGAACAGTCACTAATTCATGAGCTTCTTTCCAACTTCATAATACTATCACTTATTGAACTTAAAATTAACCTTACACGATTTATATTGATCTGATTCGAATTCAGTGCAAGTATTTCTTGACGAGAGCCTCAAACAATCTTGTTTTACTCTTCTTATTGGATTTTAAGAAACCTGTGTAAGTCCATGTACCTCCTGGCGAAAAGTTTTGTTTTGTTTGTTTGTTTTTAAATTTCACGCAAAGCTACACGAGAGCTATCTGCGCTAGTCGTCCCTAATTTAGCAATGTAAGACTAGAGAGAAGGCAGCTAGTCATCACCACCCACCGCCAACTCTTGGGCTTCTCTTTTACCAACGAATAATGGGATTGATCGTCACATTATAACGTCCCCATGGCTGAAAGGTCGGACATGTTTGGTGTTACATGGATTCGAACCAGCAATCCTCAGATTGCAAGGAGAGAGTCTAAATCACTTACTCATCCCGGGCCGTCCCGGGATTTTAATAAAACCTGTCTAAACCTGGCGAAAACTACGAAAGAATTTTTTACCCCTTTCATCAAATGTTATGAATTAATTATGCGTACCTCTTGACGAAAGCCCGAGAGAACACTGTATTATACATTTTACGAAATTTAAATTAACTCTAAACAAGTTGGTTTTGTTATTTGCAGATTAAACAAGATATTATTTGGGGTTAGAAGTATGACATACAGACAGAAAACATTTAAAATTAAATATTTCTGCGCTATCGAACTGTTACAATATGTAACAAGTTTTAAAAATGTTTTAGTCCTAACAAAAAGTAATTGGTTTCTCAGTTAACCCAAAACAGATCATCTTTGATCATTAAAAACAAAACTGTTTCACACATTAAGTTCATTAAAATTCAAGATTAAAAAGAACAAATATGAATTAATTTCACAATACCACATCGTACAAAACTCATTTATAAAAAATATTACAATACTCTTCAAGCTAAGTCAATTTCTATACTCGTGATTTTATAACGAAAACAAAATATGATCTTTAAGCTTATTGGATTATATATAAAAGTCCAACAGCTGTGACCCGACATGGCCAGGTGGGTTAAAGTGTTCGACTCGTAATATGAGGGTCACGGGTTCGAATCCCGTCGCACCAACATGCTCGTCATTTCAGCCGTGGGGGGGGGCGTTATAATGTGACGGTCAATCCCGCTATTTATTGGTAAAAGAGTAGCCCAAGAGATGGCAGTGGGTGGTGATGACTAGCTGCCTTCTCTCTATCTTACACTGCTAAATTAGGGACGGATAGTGCAGATAGCCCTCGTGTAGCTTTTCGCGAAATTCGAAAAAACAAAACAAGACCAACAGCTGTACTGATATGTAGTTATATTATAGTTCAGGCAGTTTCCGTTAAATCCTGATTAAATCATAAATACCACGATAGCTCTCGTTGAAAGAGCCATTGAGATGTGTTACCCAGGTTCACTTTATCACAGTTTTCTAGTTCTTACTACAGAAGCTGCGTAGATGTGTATTACTACATTGCTTCCATTAGGGACTGACATATATAATCACAGCAATCAAACGCATTTGATCAGCCTCAGCTCAATGGTCGAAATCACAGCTGTCAGATTTTGTTGTTGATTCTGATTATTCCATTGGTTTAAATATGGTGCATTATAACTTCTGCTAAAAAAGAAAAACAAACAACAACTTTAATGCCTATTGGGAGATTATCATTTATTTCCTTCCTCCACAGTTTAGACTCAAAATCTTTGAAACGACAACCAAGTAGCTGATGTTGTTGCTGTTTCTCAATAATACTTAACTTTATGGCAGTAAAATTCGTATATTACAAACCTGTCGAAATCTAGCAATCTTACGTTTATTGATAACAAGGTACTGCAGAGTTTCCGAAAAGTCTCAAACCACAGGCATTTCAACGAATTTCTTTTTTACAGATCGTGTTACATGTGCTGTCCTTTTAATCCGAAATAAGTTTGGATTAACAGCAGGATTAACTCGATCTTCTGGTGCTTTGGTATCGCTATAATCAGTCACGAATCTGATGTTGTTCTTTGAATTAAGCACAAAGCTACACAATGGGCTATCTGTGCTCTACCCGCCACGGGTATCGAAACCCGGTTTTTAGCGTTGTAAGTTCACAGACATACCGCTGAGCCACTGGGGGGCCACGAATCTGAAATTGAGAAAAGTGATAAATCATTTGTGATTCCAAACTATTAATAAAATAGATTATCGTGTAGAATTAGATTTCCTGATAAACAGCTAGAAAGACGTATCTTTATTTTCGTATATTTATTAGTAGTACCGTGTTCCTTATTTTTTATCTATTTTGTTTGTTCCTGGAGTTTCAGGTAATGAAAGTAAACTGACAAAAATGTGGACTGGTGTATTTATATTACTTCTCATCTAGAAATTTTTTTTAAATATTCAAAAAATAGTCAAACAATTCGACGAAACAAGATCGGCTTCATTCGTAAAAAAAATGTATCAGATTAATTGTTAAATATTCATTAAATAAAACACAGATGCAAAAGCATTCCCATTAACACTATTTTCAAGAACCTTTGTAAAATACATTAACAGTTGGGTTTCGTTCTTCTGACTGCTGCACCTGTGCGAAGCCATTTGGATCCGTATGGCCAGGTGGTTAAGGTATTCGACTTGTAATCTGAGGGTCGCGGGTTCGCATCCCGGTAGCGTTAAACATGCTCGCCCTTTCAGCCGTGGGGGCGTTATTATGTTACGATCAATCCCACTATTCGTTGGTAAAATAGTAGCCCAAGAGTTGGCGGTGGGTGGTGATGACTAGTTGTCCTCCTTCTAGTATTACACTGCTAAATTACGGACGGCTTGCGCAGATAGCTCTCGTGTAGCTTTGCGCAAAGTTAGAAAAAACAAACAAAGCTTTTAATATCGTATATTTAACCCTAAATATATGTTTATGTATGAGCGAGCAATGAGTTGAAGTTCCTGTTTTTAAAATTAACGATACAGTTTTCAGAGTTCCATCACTTACAATGTTCTCAATGCCGCGACTTGCTTATTGATGTTGTCCTTATTAAATTGACAATGTCATTGGCTTCCTTAATAATGCTCTCAACATAATTGTATAGTCTCGTGGTTTGCTTAATAATGTCGTCAGGTCGTTATAATAGATATAATGTTTATTCAACTATTTTAAAAGTGAAGATGTTTGTTACTTACTCAACAACTCGCAGCCAGTCGTACAGCGAACTAATAAGCCCTAAGTAATTTACATGGACCAGATTTTAGAAGGTTTGTTTGTTTGTTTTTGAATTTCGCGCAAAACTACACGAGGGCTATCTTCGCTAAACGTCCCTAATTTAGCAGTGTAAGCCAACTCTTGGGATACTCTTTTACCAACGAATAGTGGGATTGACCGTCACATTATAACGCCCCCACAGTTTAAAGAGCGATCATGTTTGGTGCGACGGGGATTCGAACCCGCGACCCTCCGATTACGAGTCGAACGCCTAAACCCGCCTGGCCATGCCGGGCTGAGGTCTTAGGGGCCCCTCGGTGGGATAAAGGTAAATCTATGGAATGATAAAATATGGGATTCAATTCCCCACGGTACATATACAGTATATAGCCTGGTATGGCTTTGGTCAAATACAAACAAATTTTGTTATGACAACATTCCATTTCGGGAGTAGCTAGTTTTGATTTTTTTGGGTCGAAACTATTAAACCATCGAGTATATAGAAAATGGAAAAATATCAAAATAATAAAAAAATTTAAACAACCTATATATAAATAAAGAAACAAACAACAACAATGAAACTTTCTTCGCATTGTATTTTTCAGAAAATGAAGTCATGGTCTTCAAATACAAATATGTTTCAGTGGTACTTATAGAAATTTACCATTAAAAGATTGTGTTGTTAAAATTAGCTCCAATTTCACAAGCAATATTATCTTTAAATATTTTTTCGAAATAAATATTTATCAATTACATCAGTCTTGAACAATTGTTTGTTTTCTTTCTTTGAATTTCGCGCAAAGGAACACGAGGGCTATCTGCACTAGCCGTCCAGAATTTAGAAGTGTAAGACTAGAGGAAAGGCAGCTACTGCTCACCACCCACCGCCAACTCTTGGGCTACTCTTTTACCAACAAATAATGAGAGTGACTGTCACATTACACACTGAAAGGAGGATCATTCTGCTGTGACGGTAATTTGAAAAACCTGGCCATTTCTATCTGTTTCGAAGATAGAAAATTTCCTTTCCAATCTGACAGATTTTAAAATACTTTTGTCAATTTCATATTTTGATATCATCCTTTTAATAAAAATTTAAATTTCTCTCTTCTGCCAAAAAAATTCAGATTTTATTGGTCAAGTTTAATATTTTTTGCCTCACTTAAGACTAATATACCATTAAATCAAATACCAGACTTAGCTTAAGAAAACGCAAAGACAGTTAATGATTTCCGAGGTTTGTTTTCAAATATTTAAAATTCGCAATAAAAATCACGAAGAAAAACTTAACCCATTAACAGTGTGGATGTTTTCAAACCTTTTTATGCAAGTTATGTTGACGAAATATTTCTTCAATTTTCCAAAATCATAATTAGGTTCTTTCCTTTCTTGGTATTCTAGATTTAAGAAGACGAAACATTAAGTTTGCCAGCGAACTGGAAGCGGTCTTTATTAGATGCCCACTCTTGGTGTAGATAGTGGAAAATGAATAGAGTGTGCGGTGATGTAAAATATTCAGTCACAATTTATATGAACAGATTAACGTATAAGTGTAATTATGTAGCTATTCCTTTGCCTTGTATTGGTAATATGGAAGTGTTCACCAGTCGTCTATAAAATAAGAAAGGCAGTGTTCATCATCGTCTATAAAATAAGAAAATAAGTATTCACTAGTCGTCTATAAAATGAGAAAGGACGTGTTCTCCAGTCGTCTATAAAATAAGAAAATAAGTATTCACTAGTCGTCTATAAAATAAGAAAGGATATGTCCATCAGTCGTCTATAAACTATAAAAGGCAGTGTTCTCCAGTTGTCTATAGGATAAGAAATGTAGTGTTCACCAGTTATCTGTGGGATAAGAAAGGAAGTGTTCACCAGTTATCTGAGGGATAATAAAGGAAGTGTTCACCAGTCATCTGTGGGATAAGAAAGGAAATGTTCACCAGTTATCTGTGGGATAAGAAAGGAAGTGTTCACCAGTCATCTGTGGGATAAGAAAGGCAGTGTTCATCAGTCATCTATAGAATAATAAAGGAAGTGTTCACCAGTCATCTGTGGGATAAGAAAGGAAGTGTTCACCAGTCATCTGTGGGATAAGAAAGGAAGTGTTCACCAGTCATCTGTGGGATAAGAAAGGAAGTGTTCACCAGTCATCTGTGGGATAAGAAAGGAAGTGTTCACCAGTTGTCTATAGAATAATAAAGGAAGTGTTCACCAGTCATCTGTGGGATAAGAAAGGAAGTGTTCACCAGTCATCTGTGGGATAAGAAAGGAAGTGTTCACCAGTCATCTGTGGGATAAGAAAGGAAGTGTTCACCAGTCATCTGTGGGATAAGAAAGGAAGTGTTCACCAGTCATCTGTGGGATAAGAAAGGAAGTGTTCACCAGTCATCTGTGGAATAATAAAGGAAGTGTTCACCAGTCATCTGTGGGATAAGAAAGGCAGTGTTCACCAGTTATCTGTGGGATAAGAAAGGAAGTGTTCACCAGTCATCTGTGGGATAAGAAATGTAGTGTTCACCAGTTATCTGTGGGATAAGAAAGGAAGTGTTCACCAGTTATCTGTGGGATAATAAAGGAAGTGTTCACCAGTCATCTGTGGGATAAGAAAGGAAATGTTCACCAGTTATCTGTGGGATAAGAAAGGAAGTGTTCACCAGTCATCTGTGGGATAAGAAAGGCAGTGTTCATCAGTCATCTATAGAATAATAAAGGAAGTGTTCACCAGTCATCTGTGGAATAATAAAGGAAGTGTTCACCAGTCATCTGTGGGATAAGAAAGGAAATGTTCACCAGTTATCTGTGGGATAAGAAAGGAAGTGTTCACCAGTTGTCTGTGGGATAATAAAGGAAGTGTTCACCAGTCATCTGTGGGATAATAAAGGAAGTGTTCACCAGTCATCTGTGGAAAAAGAAAGGAAGTCGTCTACAATAATATGTAGTACAAAATACTTAACGCTTGAGTCAACATTATTGAATCTGTAACTCAAACAATTTCGTCGTATACCTTTTATACATTCTCGTTTTATAATTGTCTAATGTCATCAAATGACTTTCGTAGACTTTAGTTTGTATTGTGCATGAAATAAGGACGACTGGAAATGTTGTTACTAGTGACCTTCAGTTCTCTCTCAGCAATGCTGAAAATTAAACATAATACCGCTTAATTATACCTTCTTCAGCTTTTTGTTAATTTGTATTTTTAACTTCATTTATCGTTTTGTCAAATTTTCAAATATAAATATTTATGGAAATATACGTTTCTCCAGCAACCTTTTACTCATTGAAGGCTCCAAAATATGGAAGATAATATAACTAAAATTATGTCTGTGGAGAAACATACCAAAATGCCCTCAATGGCAATATGTCTTCGGACTTACAACGTTAAAAACCAGGTTTCGATACCCGTGGTTGGCAGAGCACAGGTAGCCCATTGCGTAGTTTTGTGCTTAATTACAAACAAAATGTCCTCGAATTTCTTAAACAAGACAAAACTTACAAACTATGGACACACAGCTCCAGTTTCTTACACAATACAATACCACCCTTCTGAGCCTACAAAACTATTTAACAAATATTATTAGCCTTCAGCGTAGTGTCAAATATAAGATATTTTATTTACCTCTGGCCTTCAAGATCATCAAAGTTTGTTTCTTTCGATTGAATTTGGCCCGTATATGGCCAGATGGTTAAGCCACTCGATTCGTATTCATAGGGTCCCGGGTTCGAATCCCCATTACACCAAACATGCTCGCCCTTTCAGTCATGTTAAAGTGTGACGGTCAATCCCACTATTCGTTGGTAAAAAAGTAGCCCAAGAGTTAGCAGTGGGTGGTGATGACTAGCTGCCTTCTCTCTAGTCTTACACTGCTAAATTATGGACGGCTAGTGCAGATAGCCCTCGTGTAGCTTTGCGCAAAATTCAAAACAAATCAATCAAAATCGATTTAATTTAGCCCCTTTCTACTTCCATCTAAATCACACCTAACGTCCACTAGGACTCCATGTAGTTTCCTTGTAGCCTACTAAAGGTATATTAACAATCAATATACACTGCTTCCAAAACCATTTAGGAAAGTAACATTTATTCACTTTCAACAGCTCAAAAATCGATAAGGCCAATAACACCTAAGTTCCTGTAATGGCCCACAAGTCTCTAACCATCTAAGCTGTTCATTAGTGTTCCAGAATAGTGTAAGCAATCTTTATTTGCTACATAAAAAGTGTTTGATATAACTTTTACAGAAATGATAGAAACACAGATATTTATACGCGTTTTAACTAGGCATAGCAGAAGCGAAATGTGTTGAGTTTTCATAAAATAGTTTGTTATATTTTATGACATATTTATCTCTATTTATACATATAGTTATAAACATATATATTTATATATATACAGATAAAAATGCATAATATTATTATTCAATAACAATTTCACATGAGATCTATCCCAGACTTATTTTATATATTTTACTGCATCTTGTCGAGCATATTATAAATAATTAGAAAATACTTTTGGTTTTTTTCTTGGACTACACTAAACCGAGAAATAACTCTAATTTCATTATGTTTTTTCTCCAAGTTTAATGTGAGGTGTATTTATTCTTTCACAGCCACTAAAATTATGCTCTATATAGCTTAACATTTCAATAAAATGTCTCAGTATGGATTTCCGACCAACGATTGTTACACTATTAAATTATAGATACTGGAGACAGGAAGCACAATAAATAATATTATTTAAATGATTTGTTTCATCACATCTTTCACCCTGAAAAATTTCGCTTTCCATCTTGCTTTAGCGATAAGAGTACCCAATCTGCAAATACGATAATTCATGGCTCGATTCTCGTTGCCACAAAAACTCGATTCGTACTATTGGGTCATGGCTTCGTATGAACGGAGAGTCAAATCACCATATGTTCAGGCAAAGAGTACACCAAGAGTTGGCGATGGGCACTGCATACTAACTAACTTCCCTCTAGACTATCACCTTAACATCAGTGATGGCCATGCGTAAGTAGATCTCGCGTAGTTTTATCTGAAATCTTAACAAAAAAATCATGTCTTGCCTCTTTAAGTAAATACAAAATTACTCTAAATTGGCATGTTTTAACGAAGCCAGTATAAAACATTTGATCTACCCTGTGGGCGTCAGAAACACCCGCACAGTGATTCACAAAGTCCACAGTCACACAAGCTCCTCATAAATCCCAGTGGTTTCTGTACCTTTCCCTCCACAGGGAAGGTATCTAGTCATTACCACCCACCATCAACTCTTGGGTTACTCTTTAGCCAACGAATAGTGGGATTGACCGTCACATTATAACGCTCCCACGGCTGAAAGGGCGAGCATGTTTGGTGTGACGGGGATTCGAACCCGCGACCCTCATATTACAAGTCGAGTGCCCTAACCACCTGGCCATGCGGGCCCCAAAGATTAGGAAAACTCCAGAACCAATACAACTCTACCTGCTCAACATATTACAATAACCACACTTTGGCTCATGGTTTGTTATGTACCGATACTACAACAATCATACTTTGGCTCAAGGTTTGTTATACAATTCCGTAAAACAACTACTCTTTGACTTATGGTTTTTTTATACACTGCTACTAAAATAATCACACTTAAATCATGGTTGGTTATATACTGACACTACAATAATCACACTTGAATCATGGTTGGTTATATACTGACACTACAATAATCACACTTGAATCATGGTTGGTTATACACTGACACTACAATAATCACACTTGAATCATGGTTGGTTATACACTGACACTACAATAATCACACTTGAATCATGTTTGGTTATACACTGACACTACAATAATCACACTTGAATCATGGTTGGTTATATACTGACACTACAATAATCACACTTGAATCATGGTTGGTTATACACTGCTACTACAATAATCACACTTGAATCATGGTTGGTTATATACTGATACTACAATAATAACACTTGAATCATGGTTGGTTATATACTGACACTACAATAATCACACTTGAATCAAGGTTGGTTATACACTGACACTACAATAATCACACTTGAATCATGGTTGGTTATACATTGACACTACAATAATCACACTTGAATCATGGTTGGTTATATACTGACACTACAATAATCACACTTGAATCATGGTTGGTTATACACTGCTACTACAATAATCACACTTGAATCATGGTTGGTTATACACTAACACTACAATAATCACACTTGAATCATGGTTGGTTATACACTGACACTACAATAATCACACTTGAATCATGGTTGGTTATACATTGACACTACAATAATCACACTTCAATCATGGTTGGTTATATACTGACACTACAATAATCACACTTGAATCATGGTTGGTTATACACTAACACTACAATAATCACACTTGAATCATGGTTGGTTATACACTAACACTACAATAATCACACTTGAATCATGGTTGGTTATACACTCACACTACAATAATCACACTTGAATCATGGTTGGTTATACACTGACACTACAATAATCACACTTGAATCATGTTTGGTTATACACTGACACTACAATAATCACACTTGAATCATGGTTGGTTATATACTGACACTACAATAATCACACTTGAATCATGGTTGGTTATATACTGACACTACAATAATCACACTTCAATCATGGTTGGTTATACACTAACACTACAATAATCACACTTCAATCATGGTTGGTTATACACTAACACTACAATAATCACACTTGAATCATGGTTGGTTATACACTGCTACTACAATAATCACACTTGAATCATGGTTGGTTATATACTGATACTACAATAATCACACTTGAATCATGGTTGGTTATATACTGACACTACAATAATCACACTTGAATCATGGTTGGTTATACACTAACACTACAATAATCACACTTGAATCATGGTTGGTTATACACTAACACTACAATAATCACACTTGAATCATGGTTGGTTATACACTGACACTACAATAATCACACTTGAATCATGGTTGGTTATACACTGACACTACAATAATCACACTTGAATCATGGTTGGTTATACACTGCTACTACAATAATCACACTTGAATCATGGTTGGTTATACATTGACACTACAATAATCACACTTGAATCATGGTTGGTTATACACTGACACTACAATAATCACACTTGAATCATGGTTGGTTATATACTGACACTACAATAATCACACTTCAATCATGGTTGGTTATACACTGACACTACAATAATCACACTTGAATCATGGTTGGTTATACACTGACACTACAATAATCACACTTGAATCATGGTTGGTTATACACTGACACTACAATAATCACACTTGAATCATGGTTGGTTATACACTAACACTACAATAATCACACTTGAATCATGGTTGGTTATACACTGCTACTACAATAATCACACTTGAATCATGGTTGGTTATATACTGACACTACAATAATCACACTTGAATCATGGTTGGTTATATACTGACACTACAACAATCACACTTTGGCTCATGATTTGTTATACACTGACACTACAACAATCACACTTGAATCGTGGTTGGTTATATACTGACACTACAACAATCACACTTTGGCTCATGATTTGTTATACACTGACACTACAACAATCACACTTGAATCGTGGTTGGTTATATACTGACACTACAACAATCACACTTTGGCTCATGATTTGTTATACACTGCTACTCCAATAATAACAGCTGTATGTCTGAAGAACTAAGTAGCTTTCAAAAATGATAACTTCCTTGTTTTCGTTTTCATCGTTTTTCTGGTACATGACACAGCAAGGTTCTATATTTTTCAATATTTCCCTTATAAAAGCATTGTTAAACCTAAATAATAAATTGTCGAATTTATGTGAGATTATCTAATGGTTAGTTATTGTACCTTAGAAAACCATTTGCAAGTCTCAGTTACTTCATAACATGTAACCAGATGTAACATCTTGTTACATGTGTTTGCACAGCACTTTTGGGCTATCTTCGGCACAAAAGCTCTGTATAAATACTGGGTGAGGATAATACTGACGAAGGTCAATAAAATGACGAGAATCTACCAATGTTTTATCGTATCATTCTATCACGTAACGCTTAAACCTTTTGTGTTACAAAACCATTTTTTTAAAATACAAACATAAAAGCATTTCAGTCAACTATGATATTACAAACTTAAAGGTTTGATACGACTTTTTTAATCAATTTATTTTAACTTTCAGACAAAGATTCATTTAAGGATCAGTTGCTGGTCCTTCCACAGATTCTTTTGACATTTGCCATCAATTTCTTTGCTTTATTTTATTTACTAAAGTATTCAATTTTGTATTCAAGAGAGTGTTCTCTTCTAACAGCACTTTGGTTGTATATCTTAAGGTCACATCAGAATAAGCCTCGTCTCTGCATCAAGTTATTATGAGTGATGCTGTGGAAGATGGAAGGCTACTGTGGAAGGGAACGCAAAGAACTCGTGTGCACTCGTTATTCAAACTAATGAATAATTCAGTTTTTGATGAGATCGTGAAGAACACGTGGAATAAAACCGACATTCAGCTCGTTAAACCCAACAAGCACTGATGACAGTGGATCAAAGCCTGAATAGTATTTTTAGAAGCCATTCGCCAATCTCGAGTAAGTGAGACTATGAGACTAGCCCAATACAATTAAGTATCTGTACATAGGGCTCTTCTGCCTTATTGGTAAGAATGTCTTAGTTATTGCTTGTGAATGATAAACCTTATCATAAACTGAAACGACAACTCACTGAAACATAGACGTTTTTTTGTAATACTTATAACCTCTTAAATTCCATATACAGAGATACACCAGTATAAAAATGAAGATTGAATATAAACTAAGGGTTCCTACTATCATATTTAATGTTATAAATATCAATATTTTTATTAAAAGGATGATAAAATTGAAAAAAATAGGCAGTAAAGTTTTATTAGATGCTATAAACAATTAAATAAGTGAGTTGTTTCATATGACAAGTGTGCGACCATTTTGCAGAACAGTTTTTCAAAGTAAGGTCGACATTGTAAATGCCTCTCATGAACGTCATCATTTTGTATTTTATTATAAATGAACTGTCAGATTTAATTAACAGAGTACATAATTAACTTATTATCATAACTATTAGAAAATACATATTCTGAAAACATCAAGGGAGGGGAGCTGGAAGCAAAGTCGTTATTAAAATTAAATGTCAAGTTCCTTTAATTTTAATGTTAACCTACAGGTTATGTTAATCTACAGGTTATGTTAACCTACAGGTAATGTTAACCTACATGTAATGTTAACCTACAGGTAATGTTAACCTACATGTTATGTTAGCCTACAGGTTATGTTAACATACAGGTTATGTTAGCCTACAGGTAATGTTAAGCTACAGGTAATGTTAGCCTACAGACAATGTTAACCTACATGTAATGTTAACCTACAGACAATGTTAGCCTACAGGTAATGTTACATTACAAGTAATGTTAACCTAAGGTTATGTTAGCCTACAGGTTATATTAGCCTACAGGTAATGTTAACCTACAGGTAATGTTAACCTACAGGTAATGTTAGCCTACAGGTAATGTTAACCTACAGGTAATGCTAGCGTACAGGTTATGTTAACCTACAGGTTATGTTAGCCTACAGGTAATGTTAACCTACAGGTAATGTTAGCCTACAGGTAATGTTAACCTACATGTAATGTTAACCTACAGGCAATGTTAGCCTACAGGTAATGTTACATTACAAGTAATGTTAACCTACAGGTTATGTTAGCCTACAGGTTATATTAGCCTACAGGTAATGTTAACCTACAGGTAATGCTAGCGTACAGGTTATGTTAGCCTACAGGTAATGTTAACCTACAGGTAATGTTAGCCTACAGGTAATGTTAACCTACATGTAATGTTAACCTACAGGCAATGTTAGCCTACAGGTAATGTTACCTTACAAGTAATGTTAACCTACAGGTTATGTTAGCCTACAGGTTATATTAGCCTACAGGTAATGTTAACCTACAGGTAATGTTAGACTAGAGGTAATGTTAACCTACATGTAATGTTAACCTACAGGTAATGTTAGCCTACAGGTAATGTTAACCTACAGGCTATGTTAACCTACAGGTAATGTTAGCCTACAGGTAACGTTAACCTACAGATAATGCTAGCGTACAGGTAATGTTAACCTACAGGTAATGTTAGCCTACATGTAATGAGCTTTAATAGTTACCAGGTTTTAAATAAACAACTGACGATGCTCAACATATCATGTACTTTACCTGTTCAACCCATAGTTCAAGTATCCGTGGTGGACAGACCTTTGTGTAGCCCTAACGATGAAAGGATTAATTTACTTCCAGATTACGAGTCGAATCCCCGTCACACCAAATACCATTTCAGCCGTGAGGGCGTTATAATATGACGATTAATCCCGCTATTTGTTGGTAAAAGAGTAGCCCAAGTGTTGGCAGTGGGTGGTGATGACTAGTTGCCTTCCCTCTAGTCTTACACTGCTAAATTAGGGACGGCTAGCGCAGATGACCCTCGTGTAGTTTTGCACAAAATTTAAAAACAAACAAACAAATTTGCTGAGTGGGTGTCTACGGATTGGTTTTTAAATCGATTTTACGTTGTGCCAATTCTTAACGAAGAAGAAATCAACTAATTTTTGGTTAGAGTGAATGTAATTTCTCATTAAACCTACTTTAAATCAATCTTGCTGATGTTGCTAGTATTCTCTGTGAACTCCATTCACTCTCAAAAGCTGTTAATGTACAAATGAAGGGAAGTTCTCAGAAAGTCATGGCATAAAACATTGTGATGTATTAGGAAGCCGTCAGTTACTGCCTGTATCTCAACATCTGTATTTTTGCGGATCTTTATTACCAATTCAATGGATGGACGTAGTTATATAAAGACATGAATGCTTATGTTTAATGTTGAGTGTAGTTACCTTCTCGTTAACGGGAAACGTACTCATAAATGTGTATTTATACGGTATTGGCGAAAGCGAAAAGATATTACGTAACCTTCGAGTTCATGGAATACGTTTCTTAGTGAGAAAAGTGTAAAAATTGAAATTAGTGAATCAAATGGAAGTGATATACATTAGCGAGTGGCGCCTCAGTTTTAACACGACGTCGTCATTCATTTCCTCAATTTATACCAATGTGGTACAAAGTTTTCGGAGACTTTCCTTTCTGATCTCATTTATTTGCTTCAGACTTTAAAATTAGATGCGCGTTTACAAAGTCGTTATTTTCACTGCTTTTACATATCGCATTCTCTGCTGGCCTGTTTTGAATCATTCAGTGTATATGTCAGCAATTCTTTAGTGTTTTCTTTTGATTTTTGCTTATTTCTTACAAAATCCCAAAACATCGAACCTATCACAGCGAAGAGAATTACTTTAAATTCTTCTTAGGAAATTAAAGAAGAATATATGATAAATGTAAGTAATGCTTCTCTTCAACGCTATTAAATACATTTCATTTATAACTACTTACAACTCAATCGTAAAATATATATGTATATAGTTTTCACTTATCTATTTGTTTGTTTTGGAATTTCGCGTAAAGCAACACGAGGGCCATCTGCGCTAGCCGTCCCTAATTTTGCAGTGTAATACTAGAGGAAAGTCATCACTACCCACCGCCAACTTTTGGGCTACTCTTTTACCAACGAGACTTGTAATCTGAGGGTCGCGGGTTCGCATCCCGGTCGCGTTAAACATGCTCGCCCTTTCAGCCGTGGGGACGTTATAATGTCACGGTCAATCCCACTATTCGTTGGTAAAAGAGTAGCCAAAGAGTTGGCGGTGGGTAGTGATGACTAGCTGCCTTCCCTCTAGGCTTACACTGCTAAATTAGGGACAGCTAGCACAGATAGCCCTCGAGTAGCTTTGTGCGAAATTCCAAAACAAACTTTTACCAACGAATAGTGGGATTGACCATCACATTATAACACCCCCACAACTGAAAGTACGAGGTGTGACAGGGATTCGAATCTGCGACTTTTAGGTTACGAGTCGAGCGTCCTAACCACCTGTGAAGGCACGGCCTTTACATAAGTGAGGCCCGGCATGGCAAGGTGGGTGAAGGCGCTCGACTCGTAATCCGAGAGTCGCGGATTCGAATCCCCGTCGCACCAAACATGCTCGTCCTTTGGCGGTGGGTGGTGATAACTAGCTGCCTTTCCTCTTGTCTTACACAGTTAAATTAGGAACAGCTAGCGCAGATGGCCTTCGTGTAGCTTTGCGCGAAATTCAAAACAAACAATACTTGTGTAAATCTGTAGTGTTTTACAATAAGCAGTTTATATCGGATTGTTATTACTTCAGTTGCTCTAAATACATAAATATTTACAAACTTATGGATCATCTAGGAAAGTAATTACTACAAATAATTCTACAAAAAGTTTTAGTTTGCGGTAAGTTCCAGACCACTCAATAATGCAATGCCACCGCCAGAACTTAATGTCTAACGGAAAAGTCACACCATTTATTGTATAACAATAATCATATAGCAAACTTTATAAGCTATATAAAGCAAATTGCATACCATTTTGAAGAACAGCTTTTTCAGGTTTTCGGGAGAGATTCTGAAAACCTCTTATAGCATTGTGTTTATTTCTACAACTGACTCCAAATCCACACAGCAGGCCAATATAGAGGAATGCTCTTGACCCTCGATAGCACAGCTGTATATCTGCGATATCCATTGTGTATGTTTGTACTTATCTGAAAAATGAAAGCTATATTTACTAACGAGAATCTTTAGAGCTATACAATATAACTGGAAATATCTTTTTGTCACCATTGATAATACTTAATAATTAGGATACGAAGGAAACAAATGCCCTGTTTTTATAAGAAAGATGATCGAAGAAATGGGAGCATTGCAATAATATTCAAGTGCAAAGGGAACGCAGCAATAATATTCAAGTACAAAGGGAACGTAGCAATAATATTCGAGTACAAAGGGATCGCAGCAATAATATTCAAGTGCAAAGGGATCTCAGCAATAATATTCAAGTGCAAAGGGATCGCAGCAATAATAATCAAGTGCAAAGGGATCGCAGCAATAATATTCGAGTACAAAGGGAACGTAGCAATAATATTCGAGTACAAAGGAATCGCAGCAATAATATTCAAGTGCAAAGGGATCGCAGCAATAATATTCGAGTACAAAGGGAACGTAGCAATAATATTCGAGTACAAAGAGATCGCAGCAATAATATTCAAGTGCAAAGGGATCGCAGCAATAATAATCAAGTGCAAAGGGATCGCAGCAATAATATTCGAGTACAAAGGGAACGTAGCAATAATATTCGAGTACAAAGGAATCGCAGCAATAATATTCAAGTGCAAAGGGATCGCAGCAATAATATTCGAGTACAAAGGGAACGTAGCAATAATATTCGAGTACAAAGAGATCGCAGCAATAATATTCGAGTACAAAGGAATCGCAGCAATAATATTCAAGTGCAAAGGGATCGCAGCAATAATATTCGAGTACAAAGGGAACGTAGCAATAATATTCGAGTACAAAGAGATCGCAGCAATAATATTCAAGTGCAAAGGGATCGCAGCAATAATAATCAAGTGCAAAGGGATCGCAGCAATAATATTCGAGTACAAAGGGAACGTAGCAATAATATTCGAGTACAAAGGAATCGCAGCAATAATATTCGAGTACAAAGGGAACGTAGCAATAATATTCGAGTACAAAGGGATCGCAGCAATAATATTCAAGTGCAAAGGGATCGCAGCAATAATATTCAAGTACAAATGGAACGTAGCAATAATATTCGAGTACAAAGGGATCGCAGCAATAATATTCAAGTGCAAAGGGATCCCAGCAATAATATTCAAGTGCAAAGGGATCGCAGCAATAATATTCGAGTACAAAGGGAACGCAGCAATAATATTCGAGTACAGAGGGAACGTAACAATAATATTCGAGTACAAACTTATCACATTCTCCAAATTCCACGTATTAGATAAACTGTGGACATTTTACCAGGATGTGAGATCTAAGGTAACTTCATCCCTCACAACAGCTTGTTACTACTTACAAAGAAAACTGTGTTTTCCAATGCTAATGCGTAAAAATTGCTGAGAGACTGAGTACGATAGACAATGGTTCTTATAAAGTGATTAATCCTTAATAATCTGCAAGTTATCCTCAATTTCGCTAACGAGGTTTCAACGATGATCATTAAAAGCCTTCAAAACGGTATATCCAATATTGTGGCTTTTCAAAACTACCATAGTTATTCCTAAGTTACGTCAAAACCAAACTACTATCATATCAATCGCGATTCCTGTTCAATAAAATGTCGAATATATTGCATTATAAAATGACCCAACCTTTTTAAGATTGATGCAAATTAACTTAAAACTTATAACAAAAATGTGTGAAAAAGAAAAAAATACAGTTAGAATATTGTCACTTTCAGATGAATCATAAATATACGTACACACTAATAAAAATAATTATAGATAAACACGAGTGATGACAACTAAACAGTGAAATTAATATATATCTCACAAGTTGTGTAATTCACTAGGATTCTGTAAGTCAGACATCTGTTTCACATAAAGCATTAGAGGTTTTGTTTTTCATTCTGTTATGTAATTTATCGATGTACCATTTGCAACTACATTTTCAGTACAAATTTAGTCTTAGAACAGTAAATTCTATTTTAGTTTATACCAATGTTACTTTGTTAGATTGTCCCATCCCTCTTATTTATTTAAACATAATCTTAAATTATTTGCATTAAGTGCTCCACGTGAGCTCCATTTAGCCTCATCGTTTGATTATAATTTCAATTTATCCCAGGTGTAGAGCTGTTATTGGATAACTTTAATTTTTACATAACTCTAGAATTAAAATAACAATTGTATTTATTTTTCAAATATATATATATATATATTAAATTGGAGTTGTGTTTTCATGTGCGCTTGTTTTTTTTTAATTTGGCGCAAAGCTACACGAGAACTATTTGCGCTAGCCGTCCCTAATTTAGCAGTGTAAGACTAGAGGGAAGGCAATTAATCATCACCACCCTCCGCCAACTCTTGGACTACTCTTTTACCATGGGATTAACCATTACATTATAACGCCCCCACGGCTGAAAGAGCGAGCATGTTTGGTGCGACGGGGATTCGAATTCTTAACCCGCCTGGCCATGCCGGGCGAGATACATACTATTTAGTAATTTCACTTGAACATCCCTCTAGCGGAACACAGGCCAGTCAGGGACTAACTGTATTCAGACAGAGCCATTACCACTTTAGAACTGTTAACCACAGATAGATAAACTGTTACAAATACAGGAAGGCGTATCTTCAACTACGAAAGACGTAAACAGCCATTACAACTTTATAAAGTGTTTGACGCAAAATGATCTGACTTCTGTACTTACAGCCAACAGAACTCATTTGGTAAAATTATATTTTTAGAGCATTATAATTATTTCTATACCAAATTTGTTTATCAGCAACGATTTATTTCGTTTTCCTTAAGTTATATCTTTATAATTTTTCAGCGCCGAAGTTTCAAATACTCAGTGATTTAAGAACAAACAAAACAACATTGATTCTTACTTATATCATGAAAACTTCACGAGAAAATCATTACTGAAACCGAAATCGCTGTATCACTAGTGATATTGTTATCTCTCCAGCTACTGTAACGTTCTCACGTGGGCCAGCGGTAATTTTACAACTTTAAAATCCAAGGTTATATTCACGCGATGGAGTGAATTTACAACAACAGCTATTATAATTATTTTCATGAATATAAAAAAAATCTAATTTCCGGATGTCTACTGGAGGTTGTTTCTCCTATACTGAATGCCTAATTTGTTTAGGTTGTTTCTCCTAGACTGAATGCCAAATTTGTCTGGGTTGTTTCTCCTAGATTGAATGCCTAATTTGTCAAGGTTGTTTCTCCTAGACTGAATGCCTAATTTGTCTAGGTTGTGTCTCCTAGACTAAATGCCAAATTTGTCTGGGTTGTTTCTCCTAGACTGAATGCCTAATTTGTCTAGGTTGTTTCTCCTAGATTGAATGCCTAACGTGTCTAGGTTGTTTCTCCTAGACTGAATGCCTAATTTGTCTAGGTTGTTTCTCCTAGATTGAATGCCTAACGTGTCTAGGTTGTTTCTCCTAGACTGAATGCCTGATTTGTCTAGGTTGTTTCTCCTAGACTGAATGCCTAATTTGTCAAGGTTGTTTCTCCTAGACTGAATGCCTAATTTGTCTGGGTTGTTTCTCCTAGACTGAATGCCTAATTTGTCTAGGTTGTTTCTCCTAGACTGAATGCCTAATTTGTCTAGGTTGTTTCTCCTAGACTGAATGCCTAATTTGTCTGCCAATGATGTCGACAACAAGGTCTCGTTGGTCAAAAAACGTTGGGTGTCCTTCGTAGTATTTTCAAAGATAATTGATGTTACAGCCAGGCTTTTGAGATATCAAATATACCCGTTAATATCAGTAGAATAGCTCGGTTTACTTCAGTAGTTAATTAATGAGGACAAGCATAACTATCAACTGAAGTTGTATGTCATGAGTTAAAAATGGTGAAACACAGCATAGCCATGTGGTTAGCACTTTGACACAGATTCCTACCTAATTGGACTACAAAGGTCACTTCTTATCCACAAATAACTTCTATTTCCGACCACTTTGACCACAATGATTTAGACTACAGTGCTAAATACTAAGTACTTATGATCTATTCTTCTTTTCTGTGTCCCTCTTGTGGCAAAAATGTGCAAAGCCATAAACATTTTTTTTTTGTCGTGACTATTAATCGATCACGAACATATACAGTATTTCTTGCTTCTGAGAAAGCTATACAGAGTGGCGTGCACTAACTAACTCATTATAATGAGGTTCGATTCGTTATCGCACTAGCTGTACTGTAATTACATGAAAAGATTTCATCAAACTTTAGAAGTTTAACCACTGAAATGTAGACTTCCAGAAATCCAAACATGGTGGCGACTTTCTGTTTTCTCTCAAGAAGGAATTAGCTTCACAAGTCTACCTATATCACACACCCTAAATCTGTTCTGGTTAAGTACCAGCACATAACTTTCTATATGCATAAAATGTTAATGGTCTCGCACATAAAATAACCCAGTTTTGAGAACATGCAGTCATTGAAAATGTTTCTACGCTATTATAAGAATATGAATAATAAATGTTTTTATTAACATTTCTAAAAATTCTGCTCTTCATCTGTCTTGACAGACAGATCTAAAGATAGGGATTTTCTTTGAATGTTTTAAAAACATATATAAGTTTTAAAAACTAAACTATAAAACTATATAAAAAGAGGTTGGATGTGTTAAAAGTTTCTTTTCGTTAGCCTTGTCTTTCAGTAAACATCTATAAGTGTTTCGTTGACGCGCGCATGCGTGAATGCGATCATGGATTTTTTTAAAGATATAGAAGGATCAGACAAACCGAACGTCGACATGTCTTTTCTTCGCATAACAGAACATACTTGGAAATGCTTTGAAACAATGACGAACCATGATGAAACTCGTATGAGTGGACGGCAACTACCTGTTATGGAAACAAATGTAGAAATCGACGTTCTAAAAGTCTTCTGCCTACAACACGAAAGGCATAAACCTTCCGAAACGTCGTCTTCTATACTCGCTTCTACAACAAGTAGTTGGCGTCCATTCAGCTTAGTTTCATCCTGAATACTCTGTTTACAACAGTCTATGATGAAATGAAGAACCATTTTCCATAGTTGTTTAATGTAAATATTAACAGAGCACAAACCTTACTACAACGTTAGTAACACAAATAACCAGGGTGAAAAAACAGACAGGGAATAACAGGTAATTCAATAATCGATACGTTTATTTTAATAAAAGTTCACAAGAAAATTTCACGTTTGTATTGTCTGTAGTTAAGCACAAAACTACACGATGAGCTCTCTGTGCTCTGTCCTCCACGGGTATCAAAACCTAGTTTTCAGAGATGTAAGTCCGCAGACATGCTGCTGTGCCACTGGGTGTGGGGTGCATCATGTTTATAACAAACATGTTAAGAGTGGCGATTATTGGTCTCTAACTGTTGACGAAAGTGTAAAAAATAAACAAACAAACAAAAATAATAATTATTCTCGCGTAGGTATGTATGTGCAAGTTCATAAGTAAAACAAACAAACAGAAAACACTAAATTCACTTATATTTTCTAGTTTATTCACAACAATAAGAAATAAACACTGAGGGTTTCCATCTTTAAACACAAAGGCAGTCACATGAGTACAATTCCAGAGCTGGTGAAAACAAATGCGAGTTAATAAAGATTGGCTCGGCATGGCCAGGTAGGTTAAAGCATTCGACTCGTAATCTAAGGGTCACGGGTTCGAATCCCCGTCGCACCAAACATGCTCGCCCTTTCAACCGTGGGGGCATTATAATGTTACGGTCAATCCCACTATTCCTTGGTTAAAGAGTAACCCAAAAGTTAGCGGTGGGTGGTGACGACTGGCTGCCTTCCCTCTAGTCTTACACTGCTAAATTAGGGACGGCTGGTGCTGATAGCCCTTGAGTAGCTTTGCGCGAAATTCGAAATAACAAATAACAGTTGTTTATTAGGTGCTTCTGAGATTCCAAACTTTTTTAAACAGAAACTGCAGAACAAAACAATATGACGTAACGTTCTTTAAGAATATTTTTGATATAAAAAGGATTAAATTAGCACAGTCAAATTAAACACATGCAAGGCCAATTGTTTGTTTTGTTTTTTGTTTTTAATTTCGCGCAAAGCTACTTGAGGGCGATTTGCACTAGCCAGCCCTAATTTTGCAGTGTAAGACTAGAGGGAAGGCAGCCAGTCATCACCACCCACCGCTAACTTTTGGGCTACTCTTTAACCAACGAATAGTGGGATTGACCGTACATTGTAACGCCCCCACGGCTGAAATGGCGAGCATGTTTGATGTGACGGGGATTCGAACCCGCGACCCTCAGATTACGAGTTTAAAGCCTTCACCCACCTGGTCTAGGCCATTTGTTAAAATGGAAAAAAAACAAAAAACAACGACGGCCTTATACTTTGAGCACAATAATTTTACTCTAAAATCACCTTTTGGCGCAACCCTCGACAATTCAAGTAATAATTATTCTATTATTATTCCATTTATAAAGGTTTTAAACCTTGGGTCGTTTTATCCCATCGGTTCTGAGAGTCTGGGGAATTAGAATTCGCTAATAAAACTACAGTAATATTGAGAAGTCAATTTTATTACTTCGTTTATGTCTTCTTGTGTCTCTCTTTGTGGTTTTAGAAATTGAAGAAATCCATTTAATTGCGCTACAAACTCAAAAGTGGAATAAAGATTGTACCGGTTTTCAGACGGTTGAAGTGCTCGAATTTCGAGATTTAGTAAAACTTTCATTTTCTAGCGTCGTATCCAACAATGTAAGTTAACATTAAGAGAACTGGACGCAATTTAAGGCTTTCAAACTAAAGACTTCTCTAGTGTGAACAATTAGTTCAGATAAAATAAAACTGACGTGAGAGCGTGGATTTCGAAATAATTACGTAGTGAGTGTGATAGCCTTTATTATCTTTCTTCCTGTCGTGAAAACCCGTCACCTTCTCTATTTCCATAAGGACATTACGAGCTCCAATCTGCGAAATTGATGTAGGTTCCTCTATAAGAACGGTTTGAGAGCTCAGAATGGCTTCTTCTTATCACAGAAGTAAATTTAGATCCTTAGACGGCCTTTGTTTAACATAACACATTAAATGATTTTCAAATAACTCCCGAGACCTTAATCGCTGTAGTTCATTTATTTACATACGAACGTAAGGATGTTTGTTTGTTCTGAATTTCGCGCAAAGCTACACGAGGGCTGTTTGCGCTTGTTGTTCTTAATTTAACGGTGTAAGACTAGAGTGAAGGCAGCTAATCATCACTACCCACCGCCAACACTTGGGTCACTCTTTAACCATCGAATAGTGGGATTGACCGTAACATTATAACGCATCCACAGCTGAAAAAGTTAGCGTGTTTAGTGTGACGAGGATTCGAACTCGCAACCCTCAGATTACGAGTCGAGCGCTATAACCACCTGGCCATGATGAGCCAAGAGGATATAAAATAATAGTTTGATTATATATGAGAAGTATTTTAACGACTTATATCAACTAGCCCCCTGGAGGCACAGCGGCATGTCTGCAGTCTTACAACACTAGAATCACGGTTTCGATGCCCGTAGAGGGCAGAGCACAGATAGCCCATTGTGATGTTTTGTGGTTAACTTCAATCAATCAAAAATATTTTTTATCAATTAAGTGAAGACAAATATTGTAATATGTGTTTACGCAATTTATCTAAAGCTGAGTTGGAAGCTGAAAGACATAGCAGCAATAAGAACCTTTCTTCTAAGAGGTACAGCAGTATGTATGTGGTTTTACAAAGCTAGAATTCAGAAACAGACATAAATAAAAACCTTTATTTAAAATAATGTAGCATATTTGTTGATTAAACCTATGTTCCAGTTTCGAGAAATCATAATTTCGTTTGAATATTGCATAGTTTCATACAAAAAAAAACAAAAAACAAGTGCTCATTTTAAGTATATAAAGAAGCAATAAAAGTCAAACGTTTTAGACAAAAAACGCCCATAAAATGATTGGCGGTCACTCCAAACTACAAAAACATGTTGTTATATCGTATAACATATACCATCCCACAACTGGTGAGAAAACTAACCCTAAGCAGTTTTGAGTTATATAAGTTTTCATCAGATCTAATAAATTTCTCTAGTTATAATCTTTCTTATTCACTCACTTTTATAGTAAACTCAAAATATGTGTTTTAATTGCATATACTACGAGTTATCTCACCAAGGTGAGCTAACACTGAAAATAAGTAAATAATACTAAGACAAAGCTGGGTCCTCAATACATCATTACAGTACATTTTGCCACGGCCAGTCATAACCTATCTGATAACCGACATTCCTAACAAGAGCTCTGCAGAGTACTTTTCATTGCAAAAGGTTCGGTTGTAAAAATATTTTGTCCAAGCACACCACTCTTCTGTGCATACTTTTTTACAATCCAGTTAGTGTTCGCGGATGACGGTTTCCCAATGTCGTTTCAACAGTCTGATCGAACACAAATCCACAGGCTATGCATCTTATGATTTGATTGGTATGTCTTTGTATGAAAAAGTATGAATACTTCTTTTGTTCTCCAGTTATTTGAGGTACGCAACGGTTGAACAAAAGGTATGGCAGGAAACCACATCTTGGTGCGTCGATATCCTGATGGACTCGTTTTCAGACGGAGTTATTTCTCGATAATGATGCGTACTGTTGCCTGTGGCACGTGAATTGCTTTTGCCGCTGACGTTTCGTTCGTGAATTCTCGCCTACTACAAGATGCTAATCTTCGCTTAGCATTGCTGGAATACAACTTCTTTAAGGCCTCTTTCTGGTGGGCCCGGCATGGCCAAACGTGTTAAGGCGTTCGACTCGTAATCCGAGGGTCGCGGATTCGAATCCCGGTCGCACCAAACATGCTCGCCCTCCCAGCCGTGGGGGCGTTATAATGTTACAGTCAGTCTCACTATTCGTTGGTAAAAGAGTAGCCCAAGAGTTAACGGTGGGTGGTGATGACTAGCTGCCTTCCCTCTAGTCTTACACTGCTAAATTAGGGACTGCTAGCGCAGATAGCTCTCGTGTAGCTTTGCGCGAAATTCAAAACAAACCAATACACGTATAGAACAAATGCAAAAGAAGATACTGCCAATTAACGGATCTCAAATAGTCATCAGACGATGGATTAGTTAAATTCTGTATAAGCCGAACCAGCTATTTCTAAAACCAGATAAATAAACAACTAAGACAGGTTTATTACAGCCCTTTGTGTAGCTTTGTGCTTAATAATAAACAACAAGTGTATTAATATTCTGATTAAGAAAGAACTGTTACATATAATTTCCCAGCACTATTAATTTTTAGGTGGCACCGTACAGCCTACAGAGTGTGAAACGTTAATATGTAGTGCTGATACACCCTATCATAGCATGACCTCATATCGGCTGTGATTATCACGTGACACCAGTCTTTGCGTATTCAAAATCGTTTTATTATAACGTATTCAACCCTTGGTACGTTCTGTTTGTTTTAGCTCATAAAATTTAACGCTAAGGAGACTTGAAATATTATATTGATTAGGAAAGTGAGAAATACTCAGACACATTTTGTGGAGAGACAATATGGTGTTGGATTAACAAAAACGTTAAATCGCGATAACTTATTTTCCAAGTTACGTCTTTTCTTGGTTAAATGAAGTATTAAGTTCTAATAAATAAGTAGGTTAATTAATTAGTCTTCAGGTCAAATATAAAATTGAAATTATACCAAAACCAGTAATTTTACAGATTACTTTAATTAAGGTTCCCAGGTCTTCACATTTTGCTGAAAAGCCAGCCATGTGACATAAATCGATCTCTGCCGAGAGTAAGTTGTAAGGTTCTGCTTGGTTTGTTTGTTTGTTTGTTTTGAACTTCGCGCAAAGTACGCGAGGGCTATCTGCGCTAGTTGTCCCTAATTTAGCAGTGTAACACTAGAGAAAACGCAGCTAGTTATTGCCACAAATCGCCAACTGTTGGGTTACTCTTTTACCAATTAATAGTGGGATTGACCGTCACATTTAACGCCTCCACGGCTGAAAGGACGAGCATGTTTGGTGTGACGGGATTCGAACTCGCGACCCTCAGATTACGTATCGAGTGCCTTAACCACCTGGCCATGCCGGGCACAAATTGTAAGGTGTTCTAATTTTAAGCAATATTACGTCACGCAGACCATATGATGTTTAACCAATGGTGCCATTTTTTCTGAATATATTTTAACAAGTACTAAGCTAATGTCGACTGTTTCGTATAGATTGGTTAACAAGAAGCTGGTAAACATTTCACAAATCACAACCTCCATTGTTATAACCTTTCTGCAGAATATTTTCACCGTATTTTATTGTAATCCTTTGTCATTTCATTTCTTTGTTATTATTATTTTTTGTATTGTTGTAATATAAAGATTGAAAAAAACATTTTTGCTGTTGTTATGATTTATCCTGTTATTTACACCCTTAACTGGTAACATTCCACTAACCCATACTTAATACCATTCTATTCCAATTCAGAACACAGATTAATAGGATATAAATAGGGTTTTGTGTTAACGTTGTTCCCTGTTACGAGCGAATTTATTACGAAACATACTGTTTGCTATTTCGTGTCACTATTGTATGCAACTTGTTCCACTGTATAGGCGTATTGCCACGCATTGTATTTCGATAAAGTCACATGGAAACGTTGGAAATTGCCTTATGAAGGCGTCATTCAAGTTAATTCGTAGCACTCAGTAGAGCGCATTCATCCGCCACGCAGCGCTGAACATTTGTTTGGTTGGCTGATTCGTTCAAGATAAGCACAAAGCTACAAATCAGGCTGTCTGTGCTTTGCCTACACCGTGTATCGAAACTTGGTTTCTAGCGTTGTAAGTCCGCAGACGTACAGCTGCGCCACTGATCATATGCGGCTCTCAAAAATACGAAAATATGTCTGTATGTCCGTCGTTATCAACGGATACGGACCACATTTGCTTCGCTGTCACCTCATATGTTGTGTCATAGTCCAAATACATACCAAGTTTCGTCCATTTTCATTCAACTGTTTTCGAGAAACCTTGCTGAGAAACCCACAGGGTTGGAAACACAAGATGACGGAGGTAATAATAAGATGGTAATTTAGGAACTTGGCGCCCTGATAATACTTGCTTTTAAATTGAAATTTCACACAGTTGATTTCGTGCCCAACAATCATATTTTCATTTAAAGATCCTTTTTAAATGAACCCACTAACTGAGTAAGTTGATCCTTACAGCACATATTAAAATAAATTACTTCTTTTATACAAAATATGTGTCATATTTTCAGTTACAGTATAACGCTATTTTATCATATTTAAGACCTGTTTCTCAGAGAGGCCTACAGAGCTGGTTAAATCCTATATAGGATTACGAGAATGCATATTACATAGATCGTACTACGTTCCGTGCAACCTTATGATATTTACTCAACCCTGAATAATGGCCCGGCATGGTCAGGTGAGTTAATCTGAGGGTCGTGGGTTCGAATCCCCGTCGCACCAAACATGATCGCCCTAACAGCCGTGGGGGCGTTATAATGTGACGGTCAGTCCTACTACTCGTTGGTAAAAGAGTAGCCTAAGACTTGGCGGTGGGCAGTGATGACTAGCTGCCATCCCTCTAGTCTTACACTGCTAAATTACGTACGGCTAGCGCAGATAGCCCTCAAGTAGCTTTGCGCGAAATTAAAACAAACAAACCCTGAAAAAGCATTTTCCACAAAATGCTCCCCAGTGGCACAGCGGTATATCTTCGGACTTACAACGCTAGGAACCAGGTTTTAATACCCGCTGTAAGCAGAGCACACAGGTTGCCCATTGCGTAGCTTTGTGTTTAATTTCAGATATATATATAAAAACAATCTTATACAAAATAGTGGTATGATTATGTAGGATCTTAAAAGATTCTGTACAAAGTTTCATTTACAACCGAAATACAATATGTAGCATAGATAACATTACACAAAGTAGTAGTACAACACCGTAATCAAGTTGGTGCAATAATCAGATAAGGTAATGGAGATCCGTAATTACCACGCTGCATTTTAAACTGCATTATAGTACTATATAGTATTAAAATATACTAAATTAGACTATAACATACAGTATATTATTATATTACTGATGGTAACATTCGGTTTGTTCAACTTTAAATATCATTCTAGAGGCAGCGGACAGTTAAATGTTGAGCACTAACAACTCAGATTCCCAAACTGAAATTCAAATTTTTGCCTTAGCGTAGCCTACATATAATATTTCAAGCTTTATTTTCTAATTAACTGCACGGCAATTTTAATCATATTCAAGAAACAAACTCATCAGAATGTAAACCAAAATGAGATGTGTAAATGCGTCGATACCATGAAAATGATTACATTTTTAAAAGCATAAAAAGTTATTTTATATGCATTCGATTTACTTGAAAAAAACCACATTAGAACACTCCCGGCACTGTATAAAGTTTAAAAATACGGTATTTATTTCTTAATGAGCATTTTCGTTATAGTTTATATATTGCTACGGTACAAAAGAGCAAAATATTATGAGCACTTTTTTGTTTATAAAATTAATGGTCAATTATAAAATACAAATACCATACTACTTTAACGAGATATGTCCATAATACAAGTCTTACCAAAGTAATGGAAAGTTATTTCATTCTGAACCTCATATTATTATATACTAACAGAGACCCATTGAATATTTGCTGTCAAATTAGTATCTTTACTGTAAAAGTATTTCTGTAAATACAAAATATCCAGAATAAATGCAAAATAATTCCAATTAAAGACACCGAAGTTCGCTTGTTTTAGGCCTAACATTAGTTAAGCCTCAATTACGTACAGCCTACATTCGGTAAATAATTAAACACTGTGACTTGTGTACGTTTTTTGCTCTATTTTTGTGAGATCTAAACTTTACCGTACTAAATACCACAGTGATAAATTTATAATGTTCTTCTAAGACCAGTTTTCTGTTACTATACATACATTTATCGATCCAGCCAACTCTGGGTGATGGATGCTAACACAAAAACACAGACGTTCATATAAAGTATCTTCTTTATAATATGATGCATTTCAAAGCTCAAATTTGATTGCTCAAATCTCCACAATTCTCTAGAGTTTCTCAATATATAAACTAAAAGTAAAATTAAAATTAAAATACTAATCAATACAAGTAGTTAAACAGTACTGTCCTGAACTAAAATTAGTTATATTCATGACTTCGTGAAATAATTAAAATGTCTACATTATAAGTAGTTTAACTGATAATGTAATATTTCGTTTCGACTATCCGCCTTAAAACGCGAAGCGAGTATAATAACTTCTTAGCTAAAATATTTTACTTTTTGTATCTTATAATATCTTAAAGCGGTTATTATTACTTTAATATTTAATTAACAATTTAAAGTTGAATTCTCTCGTTCGATAAATTTGAGCTGGTCCATTAAATGTAATTATACATCACAAATAAACTTGACTATCGCTTATTTAGTTTAACCACGTTTTAAAGCTTATAATAAGCGTTTTACCAATCATAATTACCTAAAACGTGATAGTAGCAAGGCTAACGGAAAATGTTATAACATGGCTAACAGAAAATGTGATAATTAGGTTAACGGAGAAGCTGTTTAAATATAAAGATTGTGCTAAAACTTCTCTATAGAATTTCAAAGAATTAATTACATCATCCAAATGTTGTCGTTTATGGTATCCTAACACTTAAAAGTTATACATCAGCTAAATAATTGGAAGAGCTGTTCCGTCTTACTCAGTTATACTTTTTTGTAAATGCTAGTAGGTAATCACTTTGACCAAGTGTAGAACTGTGCTTCCATCTTTTGGCAAGATATGTATTTATATCGATCAGTCCAGTCTTCGAAACGGCCTGAAAATTGTCACATTCATTTCAGGAAAACAAATGACATCTGATTTTTCTGATCTACTGACAAATATTGTTTTAAATATTTTGTTATTGATTGCAAAAACAAAGTTAAGAAATGTACAAGCGTTGGTACAAGAACAGCCATTTAGCTAATTTCTTTTCTTGTTGTTGTGTTATTTGCTGTTCCTTGCTGAGACAGAGGTTGAATCTACGGATTTGCAAAGCTAAGGTGGGGTATTCTATTCCCCTCAGTAAAAACAGCAGATTGCTATAAGAAAAACAAGCATTTTTGCTTTGTTTTTCACTTACTATTTCTATGGTGCTTATACGATAAAATAAAAAATTCAATAAAGGTATCATTTTCAGTATGAAATGATCGCTGTATAGTTTGACAAAAGCTACTTTTATGATACAAGATCGTTTATCAACTGACGAGTAGTTATTTAACAGATATATTTTAAGTGAGTTAACAAATAACACAGTTATATAGGTAGCTTTCAGTGTCACAGTCTTCGTTTATTTCGTGTTTGTTTGTTTTTTTGTCTGTGTTATATAACGTTAATTTCTTTTCAATTTCGCGTATAGCTACACAACGACTATCTGCACTTGCCGTTCCAAATTTTGCACTCTAAGACAAGAGAAAAGACAGCTAGTTATCACTACTCACCGCCAACTCTTGGGCTACTTTTTTACCATATTATGACACCCCCACGGCTGAAAGAGCGAGGATGGTTGGCGTGACGAGGATTCGAACCCGTGATCCTCGATTTAGGAGTCGAGTACCTTAACCGCCTGGCCATGCTGGGCCTTAGACAAGGTGATTATAAATGAGTATTTCTGAAGCACAATACAAGAACGATAAAATAAATTTGCAAGATACACTAGCACTGTAAAGTGATACCAGAACTAAATCTTTATTTTTTTCGTTAGAATTTGTCTCTAGGTCCATCATTACGTGATTTTTTAAAATAAAGATGATATTTTAATAAAACACAAAAATAATATAAAATAATCATTTATTAATGTCTCAAATGCCTTATATCCTTTGCTTAAAAACAAATAAAATTGTGGATTGAAAAACATTTTGGCGTACACGTTCGTAAGCCTTTTCATACAGCTTGCAGGAGTCGTGGCGAAAATAATGAAAATTAAAATATTATTCGTCATTTATTTCCGTATTTAATAGTCATGCAGTCAATAAACAGAAGACAAGTAACGCATTTTGTGTGTAAGACATATATGGGTAACTGTCGTTAAAAATATACAAAGTTAATAATTGGACCTATTAAAAAAATACTTTAAGCAATTCTTCGTGAACTGTATATTTCACTGAGTGATTAATAATGGCAATTTAAACATTTAATGGTTTTGTTAGTCTTAAAGCCTTCTGTTTCAATGTTTATATGGTAGCAAACATAGAACCGTATTATTGATGAGTATTAAATAACACTTTGTTGGACTCTGTGAGTTTGATTTATCTCTAGTCAGTTCCACTACGATTACATGTTTCACTAAAATATTACAGGGCTGTCAACACCAGTGGTGCTACACTTCAACACAGGTTACGTGCTTTAGTTTACGACTTCTGTGTACTTTTAGCTATGACGTCCAAGGCGATGTAGAGATTGTGTCTGAAACGTGTGAAGAAGAAAAAAACCAGGAATTGTGAAACACAATATAATTAAACGTTGCATAAACAGACTGAGAATGATATCATTAAAGAAGCAAAATACCATAAAACATTTCACACGAGGGTTAATGTAGAAGGAACAAAAAAAATATGAAAAAAGAAAATTTATATGAGTGAGTGAAATTCTTTGCATACAATCATAAATGGCGATATGTCTACTTACTTAATGAAAAATGTAACTGGTGCAAGTTTTACATAAATGACATAAAATATAGCTTGTCTCTGCATAATTAAATATTAACGTTTCTCTTAAGCACAATCGAATAAACTGCACAAAAGAATTAAAGAATAATTTGAACTTGTAACACTGCAGTGATAAAATAAAACTGATACCAAATAATATCAGTTGCTACCTCCGATTGCTGTTAGGCAGGTTAGCAATATGCTCACCAGTCATGTGATGAGAAAATCATATTATTGGTCATTTAGCTTAAACTATCAACAGGGTGATCATAAAGTAAATTTCACAGTTGAACGCGTCATGTCTCACAGACGGTAAATTTAGCAAGCGAAGGTGGAATTGCACTGGTTTGTGAATAGTGTCATGTTAGAGCTCTCACAAGTTACCAACAGGGGCGCCACTAAGATCTAATGTCTGATCAATCATAACAATTGTTCAAAATGAGTTTATCCAACGTCCAGGATGCATTGCATCCGTCTGATAGTGGACATAACAGTCACAACTCTCATCTCACCTGGCATGTTGTCAACTTCACAAGCAAGTCCACGTCCTTCAGGTCTGTAACTGTGTGGGACTCTTCATGGTTCACCTTTGATTCTGATACTCCAAAACCAGAAATAGGATGGTGTCACGTCTGGTAAGCGAAGTGACCATTCACAAGGAAATGGATTGATACGACTCTGCCTTTAAAGTGCACCTAGTTATCAATATGTGAAAGGAACCACATAGGCTCCCCTGTTGGCAACATGTCACAAATATGGTATTTGCATACGCATATATTCCACATCCTGTGTAATTTTACTTTATTTATAATTACACTCAGGAATTTTTAATATACAAAAAAATCAAACGTGTGTTCAAACAAATAAAATCAGAAGTCGATTCTTTAGATATCTCGACCCTCTTTTCTCTGGTTATGTCCCTGATTTTGAACAACGGCCAAAATAATCAGGTTTATTTTATTATTTTGAAGTGGGTTTCGAAGCATAATATTATCTGAATATTTCAAGAACTATACCTAAATGAAATTAAAAACACAACAACTATACATGCTTACTTATGTGCAGATCTATCAAACAAGTATTGGTCCGGCATGGCCAGGTGGTTAATGTACTTGACTGGTTATTGGAGGGTTGCAGGTTCGAATCCCTATCGCACCAAACTTGCTTGTATATTCAACCGTGAGAGTGTTATAATGTGGTGGTCAATCCCCCTATTCGTTGGCCAAATAATAGCCCAAGAGTTGGCGGTGGGTGGTGATGATTAACTGGCTTCGCTCTAGTCTTACACTGCTAAATTAGGGACAGCTAGCGCAGATAGCCCTTAAGTAGCTCAGCGTGAAAGAAAAACAAACCAATAAGAATAATAAAGACGTAAGCAATAGGTATCGTATTTACAGCTCTAAATTTTTAAGCTATGATCATGAAATTTTAATAAATTTGTATTGCTATTTGCAATTTCACATAAATGTGTTTTTGCCCAAATTAACTGAAAGGAATACAAACAAATAATCCAAATTAATTAGAAAGACCACATAGCTTCTTCAGAGGATTTTGTATCAGTAGAACCGTAACGTGAGTCACAAATTTTCCTGAGTCTGCAACTGCATACCTCGTTTCCGAAAATAAAAATGTTTTATTTGTAAACAGTATTGGTATTTATTTTCGAGTTTTGAAAAGTACTAAAAGGGCATTTAAAATTATATAATAAATAACCTAGATATTAAAAACAAATACAAAAATGTTAAAACATTAATGGCTTTAACTTCATTAGCTGTAATACAACTTCAAAATTATTTTAATTCAAACGGGTAAACTATATCTGTAGAGTCATCTAGTGAAAGTATATAGAACTATTTATATGATTTCTTCTAAAATATATTTCCTTATAAAATATATGTCAAAACACTATTAACCTTAACCATTCACTAAGGCACAAATTCAAATGAATAAAATCGTGACTTTAACTAATATAAACCATGTTTATTAGCTTGCACATCAAAGTGGTATAAAGTAGCACCACCCCCGTGAGTTCACTACTCCTTGCTTGGTCTACATTTAATATGATTCTGCATATCACAAAATAGATAATTTATCATAATTACAGCATTTATAAAAAAATTACGTTACAAATGTTAAAGTTAGGATATTTTTTTCATGCTTCGGAATGATGACGGTGGCGCCAACATGTAAACAAATATTTATGGACTGGAGAATTAATGAGACTTCTATGTTGTGCAAATTAATAACAGTGTAATATATCACACACCTAACTGCATTAGGTCTCTTCTTGGTGTTTAAGGCGCTTCCACTCATGACCGTTGTCATTGGCAGTCGTCACTACTTAAACTGAAGAAGCGGTGTTACGTACGTTTCTGTTGGTTCCAACTATCTAGAAAAGTGGTTCTCAATCATAGGCTCGCTTCCTCCATTCAGGTAGTTCGTTTGAAAGGTTGAATAGCAATGGAAACGAAGTGGCAATATTAGCGTATAGATCACATTACGATCCGCAAGATAAAAGCAAAAATTATGTAACAAAAACTTTGAGAACCGCTGATATAAACAAATAAAAAAAAAAACGTTTCATTTGATTTATGATGTTTAGTACCTAATTAGAGCAGCTAATGTATTAAAAATGTTATTAATACAGGAACGCCCATGAATAGACTTATTTATGCTAAAATATATAAATGTAATAAAGCAGTTATGACTGGTATCCAATGTAATATCTATGTTCTTATATAAGTACTTTATACTCTGACAGTACTTAACAACGATTAATTCATTTGTATTTAATCCTTGAATTTAGAAATGATGTTGGTAGCATTTCTACTTTGAAGGAATTTGATATACGTTTATTTTATAATGATTGTCTATCTTATATGGTTCAATTTACGAATGGCTTCGTTCATCGCGCAGCTCAGAAGTTTCCGAATTTTAGTTGATTTCAGGATTTACTTTTGTGAAATACTCGAAAGTTATACAGTTTTGTTTGTTTGTTTGTTTTTCATTTCGCGCAAAGCTACACGAGGGCTATCTGCGCTAGCCGTCCCTAATTTAGCAGTGTAAGAATAGAGGAAAGGTAATTAGTCATCAACACCCACCGCCAACTCTTGGGCTACTCTTTTACCAACGAATAGTGGGATTGACCGTCACATTATAACTCCCCCACAAATGAAAGGGCGAGCATGCTTGGTCCGACGGGGGTCCGAACCCGCGACCCTCAGATTATGAGTCGAACAACTTAAACAACCTGGCCTAAGTTATACAGACTTCTTGTACTTCATAATCAGACACTCACTTTAAAATTGTAATCATTACATCAGGAGTAAACTTGTATATTCCGGTTATATAAGAACGCATCATTCATAATGCTTTATATAGAACTAACAGTTGTCCCACAGTGGCACGTCTACGAACTTACGACGATACAAACGAGGTTTCGATACCCTTGATGGGCAATAACAGATAACTCATTGTGTAGCCTTCTGTTAACTTCAAAACAACAACTAACACTCACTGTTCCTGGAGAGTTGCACCTGATAAAATCTTTAATTTAAAATGATATCTTATTTGCATTAATTTGAAAGCTCCCATTTTTGAAGATTATTTTCTATATTCTACTATTAATAGTTCAACGTAGAGATAAATAAATCGAATAAGAGTATTGACAAATGTTTTAAGGTTTATTTTCGTGATAAGAAAAGATTTGTTAAGGAATCACTGAATAAGATGAACGAGAGTGTCGAAGGAAGACGACGTAATGAACATCATGATGACGAGTTATGGAAGCTACCCGAATTGTCTTCCTTCATAAACTTTCTCATTTAAAGGATTTAACAAAATTCTATGAATCCATCATCAATCGGCTCTGGCATGGCCAGACGGTTATGGTGCTGGACCTCGTAATCTGAGGGTCGTGGGTTTGAATCCCTTTTACACTTAACGTACTCGCCCTTTCAGCCGTGAGAGCGTTATAAAGTGACAGTCACTCTCACTATTAGTTGGTAAAAGAGTAGTTCAAGATTTGTCAGTAGGTGGTGATGACTAGCTGCCTTCCCTGTAGTCTTACACTGCTAAGTTAGGGACGGCTAGTGCAGATAGCTCTCGTGTTGTTTTGCGTGAAATTCAACAAGCAGACCCTATTTATCCTTTTCTAAAAACATATTTATCCTCTTGACTATTTAAGTAAATGTTTAAATGTCACTATGGCATTACGTTATTTGTGATATTGAAATTTTATATGTAATGATAATAGTGTTTTGTTGGTCATGACAGTTTAGAAACTGTGCTTCTTCAGGGTTTTGTGTGTAGTACTTTTCTTTATCAATAGATGTCGCACAAATAACCAACACCTGCGTTCATGAAAGGTTGAAATTAAGTTGACGCCCGTTACCTGAGGTACGGTGCAGTTCAGGTGAGTGAAATTCGGTGTAGATCGTAGTTTTCGAGAAACTACTTGTTTCAGTTATGGCGGCAACATATATCTGTAGTTGGTGCAATCAACAGTTTAAATTTTTTTTATTGGTGCTTGTTTTAGAATGTGTTTTTATTTATGGTGAGTGGTATAAGTTGTAATACTATCAAATTTTAGGCATTATGACATTTATATCATATGATTTAGCCTGAGATAATCAACTTTATATTAAAATGTGCATTCGAACTTGATCTTTAGTAATAATAATAGTAGCTAGCACTAACTAGTATTGCAAAAGTGCTTCTTAAGTTATATTATTAATAATAGAGGTAGTGCTGTTGTTAGTTTCGTGTTGTTAGGCCTCGTAATAACTAATTTAAAAAAAATTAAATTACAAATCGTTCAGGAAACTGTTTCAACTTGAATTTATCGAATAAAGTTTCAAAGCTTAACTGTAAGTTTTTTTTGTAAAGACATAACATTTCATGATTTGTGTTGGGTCGAAGTTTTGGTTTTGCATGAGTCCATTTACCAACATTGTAAAATATAGAGATGGTTGTAATTTATGGATGAACTTATAAAAAATTACACGTAACATAGTAAACTAAATTGTATCTCTTTTTTTTCTTTTTTTTTTTTTTTAAGCGTAAAGCTACATTGTATCTCTAAGGTTTTCAAGTGTAATAATAGGCTAATTCAAAATAGACTATGTTGAAAAAGTCTGTTCAAAACGAAATCGCAATGCATACAAAAAAAAATATTTTTTTATTACTTGCATAATTTTAACAACAAATTGTACTTGTGTGACAAAATGCCTTTAATAGAAAATATTAGGTTATGCAGTTTTTAAGAACTGTGTATCATAGTAATGGTAAAACAGTTACTATATCGTTTTTAAAAACTTTTAAATTTAAAAATTCTTTCACGTTCACTGAAAGTGGCTAAAAATAGCACAACACGGTTGGAGCATTTTGTACTGTAAGTATAGTCATCTAAAAACTTGATGGTGGGTTTAAAAAGTTTCAAATTGGAGTTAAATAAATTGTTAAGTGTTGTTAGATTTCTTACATAGGTTTACTATTAACCTCAAAATTAAGATATTAAATAATAGTATAAAACTATTTGTTCTTGCAGTTGTGAGATAGGCATTACAATATAAAAGTGAGTGGAGATCAGTGTGCAAGTGATTTTTATTGGTTTTCTTCTGTTAAACTATTATAATACACGTTTTTATTAACCAATCTTGAACATTAAAATTGTTTTTCTGACACATCAGACAAAACTACATTAAAAACATAAAGATTAGATTACATGCATTCAAAACCAAATGGTCAGAAAACTTTTGTTTTTACACTCAGTTTTGTCTGGTGTCAGTAAAGAAAGGTTTTTAAATGCTATTTAACAGATTTTTAAACTTATACTTTAATAAGTAAATAATTTGTCATCTACCCATTCAAATTTGTTTGTTTATTATAAAATATATTAATAATTTTTTTATGTAAGAGACAGGTACATGTTATCATAATGGTCAGAATTGAGAGTTGTCTGTTTTTAACTTCAATACTTGTGGTTCTTATGATAAGAGAATAGTTGAAAAGCATAAGTGATTAGAAATAACGTATGTGAAAGTAAGGAACATCTTGCAATAACTTGTCTACTAAACAATCTATTATAACACAATGTAACAAAATTTTTACTGTTTCTTGTTCCTGGACAGAAAGTGTTATTTCCTAGTTGCTTATGCCTAAAATAAATGGAAAATACCTATTTTTCTCTTCAAACATTGGTTTTGTGACCTGGGAGCGTATAACGTAAACATGATGGGAGACTATATTTGGGGGCTGGTACATGAAAGTGATTTACATTACAGTCGCAAATCTCAAAAAACTACTCACTTCTAAACATTTTTGTATAACTTTAGTATAAATACATGTAAATCTTGATTCATATGTTGTTTTATTCAAACCTTATGTAAATGAAAATGTGCAAATTTGTCTGTTTTTACATAGAAAATTGGTTAATTTCTGAATTTCATTATCCAGGTCACAAAAGCAAAGTTTGAAGGGAATAATGGCCATTTTCTGTACTTTTACAACATAAGCAATTAAGAAATAACACATACTGTCCAGGAACAAAATCTGTGTTACATAGTGTTATCAATGCTGATTAGACCTTTTTTACCTGGTGTCTGGGATCATGAAACCAGCTGGGATACAACAGACATATCAATGATTGAGATGCTGTTTGTATTAACTTATTGTTTGAAAATAACTGTTACGATGAGCAATAGTTCCTGAATTCATGTTCCAGTCAGAGCAGACTGTTACACTCTTATAAGTTCTAGTCACTAGCATCTTTAAAAAACTTGCTGTCAAAACTTAAAGGTTTAATGAAATGCATTAAAATCAGTGTTTTTTTTTTTTCCTTTTAAAACAGAAACTTCTTTGATGCAGTATTTAATATGTCACATTTCACAATTTTCTTGTTTTATGTAATAATATAATGCATTCCTAAAACTGTGCACTATATTTGGCCTTTAGTTTGTTTTAGTACAGATATACTATACTAGTATACTTCTAACAGTTTTTTCATTTGATGTTATTGAAGCTTAATTTTTTGATGTAGTGTTTACTACAATGTGTATCTGTGTTACCACATTTCTTTGTTACTTTTTAGCAGGTATAGAATGTATGCTGTTAATGTTGAAAATAATTCAAATAACTTCAGTTCTCCTGTCATTATCTCCAAATCTCTATTACATTTAAACATACAGTTTGTATTCTACTAATGAATAACTTGTATAAAAGTATGAAGCAGCAGTAGGGTATGTGCTTGCAATTTCAATTATTTCAAGATTTAGTTGAGTAAGATTTTAAATTAGTTAATGTTTAGTTTTATTTTCTTTAAATCAATTATAAATTGGTAACTGTTTGGGCCAAATAGATTCTGTAGTGTTGGATTTAATGTAACATTTTAAGTAATTATTGAAATGCTTGAATTTGTACTTTACATAATTTCTCTTTTTAATTCTTGTAGCAAGGATAGGTGAAAAACCAAGATGTGCTATTCCAGAGACACTACATGGAGAGTGGTTCTCTAGAGAAGATGGAGAAAACACATACATAGTAATAGATTCGGAACACATGAAGGATAGGGGCACATGTCTGGAGCTCATAAATACGAATAATGACAACTTCACGGCTGTCTTCCAGCAAGGGTAATTACTGATGTCTTGTATGAAAATACTTCTATGTATGACTTAAGATTTCACCAAACTGTATTAATAGTTTTAAACTTATTTAAACTGTGGATAATAGTTGTTTTATAGGATATTTTCAATTATCAAAGAATGATAACTTTCCATGTTGTTAAAGTGGGACTACTAACTTTACCAAGGATATGCAAATTTGGAATAATTAAATGCATGACTTTTGATTGGTACTTGTGCAGCTCGAGAGGGACATTGATCATGGGTATTTTGTAAATACACTGTCAAAACTCACTATTTGCACTAATCATGGGAATTTTATAAATGTGTCAAAGCTCAGTATTTAGAGAGAGACAAGAGTTTGGCAATAGGTTGTGTTGACTGGTTATCTTCTCTCTAATCCATCACTTGCTTCAACATTAAAATGTCTAGTTCAGATCACCCTCATGTAGCTTTTATGCAAAATCCAACAATTAGTTGAAAATATCTATTTATTTCATGAACCCTCTTTTTGTATCTAAAAATAAGAAATCCTCATCACCCATGGCTTT
>NC_134825.1:167517143-167565312 GCF_004210375.1 Tachypleus tridentatus
ATAGCTTGATGTGTCTTTTCCATAAGAAAGCACGCACCATGGCTATTGAGGGTATGTATATATATCTTTTAGTTTACATATATATTTTATGGTACTTGTAATAATACAATTTACGAACTCCGTCAATCTGGCATACATTTGAATGCAAAATGCTTACCCAGAAAATCAGTTGCGACTAATGTATTTGAGTGTAACAAAATAACAATGTTTGAACCATATAGCATTGTTTTAGGCCTTTTGTATTTAGAACATATAGAAAGGTTTTTTATCTGCTTTCAGCAGTTTACATATTATCTAACCTTTCGTTGGAATTGTATGACAGCTCATACACAACGTCCACTTCCAACAGTTTGGTTACTTTTATATGATCTAATAACAGGATTTTGACCATCACATTTATAGTGCAACGACATACCTCAAAGTATTAAGTACGTTTTTGCGGCAGTGGGATGCGAAACATGATTTTTTTTTGTTTCAGTTTGTTTGTTTGTTTCTTTTTTGGAATTTCGCACAAAGCAACTCGAGGGCTATCTGTGCTAGCCGTCCCTAATTTAGCAGTGTAAGACTAGAGGGAAGGCAGTTAGTCATCACCACCCACCGCCAACTCTTGGGCTACTCTTTTACCAACGAATAGTGGGATTGACCGTCACATTATAACGCCCCCACAGAGCAACCTACCACCGGATCGTACCAGGCGTATTAGGTATTGGAATTTCGATTAAGAAACGTGTAGCTTTATGATCATAATAGTGCCGAAACCTTTTGTTTTCTGTGTATTTTACACCCTAACAATCTTAACAATCTTAAAGTCCGAAGACTTTAAATACACTTCTAATCAATACATAAAGGTTATGCCAGCTTTATAATTACTGTACACTTAGTAACCTTTATAGCGACTCATAAGATGGCTACAAGGGTTTTGTGTATTTTTTTTCAAGTATAAATATATTTTCGTAGTTTCGTCACCTACTGACTGATTGGACATCTATGACACTTACAGTGTTGGAAGAGGTCAAGCTATCGTAACGGATTTGCTATTATATATTTATTTTAATATCTGTGTTTGTCTCGGCTTAATATATATTTAGAAATGCATTGACTTAAGTTGTTAATTTTCTATTGCGAAAGCCCAGCTTATTCTTTAAATTTGTAGAACATTCTCGAGTGTAAGAATCAACAATATATGTTTTACGACAGCATTAACGTATCTTCGAATATTATTGTCAACCGAGCTTTTGAGAACCACACCCTAAACGTTTATAAAACGACTCGCCAAAAGATAGTTATACATTGTTGGTTTTCTACAGTCAGTATACTATAAACCTAGGCCCGGCATGGCCTAGCGCGTAAGGCGTGCGACTCGTAATCCGAGGGTCTCGGGTTTGCGCCCGCGTTGCGCCAAACATGCTCGCCCTCCCAGCCGTGGGGGCGTTATAATGTTACGGTCAATCCCATTATTCATTGGTAAAAGAGTAGCCCAAGAGTCGGCGGTGGGTGGTGATGACTAGCTGCCTTCCCTCTAGTCTTACACTGCTAAATTAGGGACGGCTAGCACAGATAGCCCTTGAGTAGCTTTGTGCAAAATTCCAAAACAAACAAACAAACAAACTATAAATCTCAGAAGCTATAACTGTGACAGAAGCTTATTAATCGGAAAACTACAAATATTTGATTAGGAACTTTTATAGATTTCGAAAATTACAAATCGTTTAACTTCAGTGAATTAACTTCGGACGTTAATATTTCTAGGAAAACATCTTATAGCTTCAGCGAAAAAAAAAAAGACAACCTATGTATCAACACAGAATTAATTCGCTCATCGTAAACCGTCGATAAAATATCGAGTTCCAGACCAGATAGAAGGCTTAGTACTGCTTGAAAGTTTGTAAAACTGTTGTAAATAGATTATTATAAATTGCATTGTTGTTTGTATATTAAAATACATTCATGTCGAGAAAGAAAACTGTGTGCTTTAATCTTGTTGGCAAATATAATAAATTGGATACATGTCGACATTTAGTTAATTTCAAATTTGAGTTACAAGTTAACTCAGTTCAGGCTATTTGCAGTCGTAATATGTAACATGATAAAACGTAGACTCGTTTGAAGTAAATTATAATATGCAACATTCTGATCTGGCCTAAAATAATTTTAATTTAATTGTGTTTTGGAAAAGAAGTAAAGAACCTGAAGAATAATAAAGTCGGGTATGCACTAGTACCACCATTGTTATTGTTTGAATTTCGCGCAAAGCTACTCAAGGGTTATCTGTGCTAGCCGTCCCTAATTTAGCAGTGTAAGACTAGAGGGAAGGCAGCTAGTCATCACCACCCACCGCTAACTCTTGGGCTACTCTTTTACCAACGCATAGTGGGATTGACTATCACATTATAACACGGCTGAAAGGGCGAGCATGTTTGGTGCGACCGGGATTTGAACCCGCGACCCTCGGATTACGAGTCGAACGCTTTAACACACTTGGCCATGCTAGGCCACAATCAACATTAGTTACGATTTATCTAGCTGTACAATCAGCGCGAGGAAATGCCTTACCTTTCTTTTCGCTAGTTAATGCAGAGAGATGAATTTTGGTGTCGGATCTCCGCTACACTTAACAGATCCTTGTGGTATCATTAGTTTTATTTATCTCGCAACATTTCAGATACGAGAAAAAACCAGAATAAACTTGATAAATAACAAAATGTTATTAGCATTATTATGGGGGACAATTTCTGGATACTTTCTCGCTTTTTAGTTTAGAAACTAGAATTTAAGGCAAGATTGTCAGTGACACTTAATATGTACGTTTTTATAATTGTTTTTGGTTTCTTATGATAAAGCTACATTGAGGCTATCTCTTGTGTCCATCGAGAGAAATTAAACACCTGATTTTAGCATTGTGTATCCGAAACATACCGATGCTTGTGTTGATTTTAACGCTTTCTGTAAATCTTGAATACTTTAAAACGGAAACGTTTTAGTATCGTTCCACATTTCTGCAGTTAATGTCAATAGCTTGGGAGATTACCATTGTATTGTGTACACCGTGTGTCGTTTATTAATTTCAAACTTATTTTCGATAAAGTTATCTAGGGGGTGGTCTAACAATCATTCAAAACACTCACTTTAAAATGGTGCATAGTTCTGTTTACGTAAAATATGGAGTAACTTACGATAACATTTTAACAACTGTACTTGGTGTTTCGAATGGTAATTTCTTTTGGTGTTTTGTAATTAATTATATATAAAGTGAATTAATTAAGGCACTTGAATGAAAGTACAAAATTAAAGTTATTTAGTCGTAGCAAAAATGTCATATTTGTTGTTGTTTTTACTTTTACTGCACTTGAAATCTCGAATCAACAATTTTATCTATCATTTTAGCAAGTGCTGTTTAATTATTTATTTAGAAAGATTTTGAACTACTTGCGGGAAAAAGTTTTGCTTCTCGAGATTATTATAAATTATGATAAGTTTCATGAAATGAGCAATAGTGTCAGAAGATATGATGTACGGGGTTGTACTTTACGGATGCTACGAGGTACTCTCTTAATTGTTCAAACAACTTAAAATTACTTATGATAAACTTGCCATAAAACACCAACATTATTCAAGTGAATAAAACAACTCATTCATCAAAAGGTCTAGAAATTACAGGGCATTTTTGACACGTGATAAATTTTAATATAGATGTTTATGTGCATCCACGAGATAAAGAGGTGGAACTTAGAAGACTGTGGACTTTAATGTTCTTTAGAACATTGATCAAGAGTAGATTGTACAGTTTAATCAGGAAAACTCATTCAGTTTTTCTTCTTTTTTTTTTAATTTCATTTTCAAGAATTATCGCCACAAGTCTCTTGATTCTATGTTTACATAACGTAGATTTACAACTGATAATTAGTGAAGGAGAGTATGTTTGTTTGTTTCAAAGAAAAAGCCGCATTGGGCTATCGGCCACGCCCACCGCAAAAAGTCGAACCCCAACTTTTAGACGTTGCAAGACTGTAGAATTTGCTGTCCCATGGAGAACATTAGAAGGTGTTTCGGATACTGCAGACATAAAGTTACATGACGGTTTTTAACTGAATTTAGTTACTTAACTAACTATGAAAAATTAAAACTTAAATCATGTTTAAAATGTATATAGATGTACGTATCTATATGTGTGTGTATTCTCTGCACACAACATTACAATAGCCTTTTGATATGTTCTGTTTCCTCTATGATCACAGTAACCAGTAAATTACCTCTTAGTTAAGAAAACCACCAGTTAATGGTCTCTGTAAAACTCACTTACATTATTATGCTTAACTGAATAAAGTCAATAACACTCTGATAAATATAAAGCACTTTGTGACCTAAGTGCTACAAAGAATTGTTTCTTTGTTTTTGAATTTCGCACAAAGCTACACGAGGGCTATCTGTGCTAGCCGTCCCTAATCTAGCAGTGTAAGACTAGAGGGAAGGCAGCTAGTCATCACCACCCACCGCCGACTCTTGGGCTACTCTTTTACCAACGAATAGTGGGATTGACCGTCACATTATAACGCCCCCACGGCTGAAAGGGCGAGTATGTTTGGCGCGACCGGGAAGCGAACCCTCGACCCTCAGATTACGAGTCGCACGCCTTAACACGCTTGGCCATGCCGGGCCGCTACAAAGAAATAAAAATATATATGCAATGCCTGTTTTAGGAGCAACATATATCTACAAATAGTATATCTACCCGTAAATAATTTATTATAATTATAGATCAGTATTGGAAACATTCTACTGACCACTATTCGTAGATGTTGGTTCTTCTACACACTACATTTATTTTTGGGCGCGCGTGTGTTTGTGTATTTTTCTTATAGCAAAGCCACATCGAGCTATCTGTTGTGTTTACCGAGGGGAATCGAACCCCTTGATTTTAGCGTTGTAAATCCTTGGACTTACCGCTGTCCCAATGGGGGACATATTTTTCCGAGGTGGATTTATTAATTACGTTTTTATGGGCGCATATCTACCCAGATATTTACATAGAACCTTCTTAATGCATAGAAAAGGCCTGACATGGTCAGATGGTTAAGGCACTTGACTCGTAATCGAAGGGTCGAGAGTTCGAATCCTTGTCACACCAAACATGCTCGCCCTAAAGTCGTGGGAGCGTTAGTATGTGATGGTCGTTCTTACTGTTTGATCAAAAGCTGGCGGCAGGTAGTGATGACTAGCTGCTTTCCTTCTAGTCTTACACTGCTAAATTAAGGACGGCTAACGCAGATAACCCTCTTGTAGCTTTGCGCGAAATTAAAAAAAACAAATAAGCATAGAAGAATATTGAATTTGTATTATGGATTGAAAAAACTCGTGCCTGTTACGAGGTGTTCACATTAAGGGTTAATATAATTAAAGAAAGTTATGATCTAGGTCTCGTGCTTCCGAACTTTTTCGTCTATTCTACTCATTTTCTTGACCATAGTTGAGTACAATTAGCCGACTTTGTAATTTTCAAAGTAACAAACGAAGGACAGACAAATCGATTATAGTGTTTGTTTGTTTGTTTTGAACTTCGCGCAAGGCTACTCGAGTACTATCTGCGCTAGCCTTCCCTAATTTAGCAGTGTAAGACTAGAGGGAAGGCAGCTAGTCATCACCACTTGGGTTACTCTTTTACCAACGAATAGTGGGATTGCCCGTCACATTATAACGCCCCCAAGACTGAAAGGGCGAGCATGTTTGGTGCGACAGGAATTCGAACCCACGACGGTCAGATTACGAGTCGAACGCCTTAACCCACCTGGCCATGCCGGGTTTCAATTACAGTGATTGAACTTTCAGAAAAGTTTCACAAACCGTCCTCTATGTGGCGCACACCAGTTTCCAAAACACACTTTTGTCTTTCTCCCATTCCTAATGACACCTCCAGTTTCATCCAGTAATAATGTTTGTAACTTTCTTACTTCCATGCGTATAATAATATTCATAACGTCATCTCTATTCATAGCCAATTATATTGTTCATACTAACCTATTTTCAAATATATTTTTGTAAACAGCGTGTACTTTTCTATCTAACATTTTTTTCCAGTTGGGACAACGGTGAGATTACGTATCGGAATATCAGGGGTTTGTTATAGAACACGTGAGATATAACATCACGTGGCTTTGCATTAAAACAACTTATATTTCTTTCTTAAACCTTCTCTAATTAGTTTCTAATTCGTTGTTAAGGAAACATTTCAAATTGGAATAAATAAATTACAGCTTCTCATTAATTCTACTTTTAAACTTTTTAAAAAACAATCTCAATCTATTTAAGTAAAACATTTTAGCCTTTGTTTATTGATTTGTTTTGGATTTCGCACAAATCTATTGGTAGGATATCTGCGACCGCCATCTCTAATGTAGAAGTGATAGACGAGAGAGACAGAAGGAAATTAGAAAACACCAATCACCGCCAACTTTTCACACATTTTTTTTTACCAACGAAAACTGGTATTGCCGTCACATTATAACGTCTCCGTGACCGAAAGAATGAACATGTCCAGTGATGGGAGTTGAACTCGTGACACTCAGATTGTGAGCTGAACGATGTGGCCATGAGGGACGTGACAAAGTCATCATCCTAGCCACCAATGTGAAAAATGAAAATTCCTGAATATTCCTAACAGAACAATTGTAGCTACCTTCTATAGTTCAGTCCGGTATTTATGTATGAAATATTGCTTATATGAGTGTAAGTTTTAAGGAAATAAAAATAAACGTTATATTACTAAAATGTATATGGTATATGCGGTGAAAACTTATTTCTCCAGATATATAAAATCAACTGATGACAACTATTTTACTAACACTTTTCAGGCTTACCAGCAAAAGAAAACATTACTTTCTTAATGTACCCTGTTTAAATGCTTTTACTAAAATATATATACATATATACCAATAGGTTCAATTAATTAAATATTATGAATAGCAAATGCAAAAATACAAATCTAACATTGTCATTATACTTGTGAACGTAATTGTGTGAAATTCAGTGTTTTAATAATCATAAAATTAATTACTGTGTATGAAATGTTAACACAGAAAAGTAGATGGTAGGAAGCGAAAGTTACAAAAAATGCAAATGTAAATCTAATGAGAAGAAGAAAAGGAATTGCTAATTTGCAAAAGGACTTTTTCCCTTCATTTTTAATGTTTATTTTAGCCTAACCTTTCATGGATATATTTCTGACTGTCTCAGCTGGATGGTGAATATAAGTAATATCTGATTGTCACGTAAAGACATTTCAATAACACTACTCGTGTATTGGCACCCCTTTGATATTTTTATAAATGTTTACGGTTAGACATAAAATTTAAAATGTCCAAACACTGAACAAATGTGCATGTGTCATTGTTTTATAGTCATATGGATAATTCTTAAAATTTCTTTCTTCTGGGTTATTTATCGGATAACTGGTTTACATTTTAAATAATAAAGGCATGACTGGTCAAGCAATGACCATTATCTTCACAGTAAGACTATTGGTAATTGCCAGTCCACTGTTCATAGATTTATTGTAAATTTCGGGACAATATGTGGAATGTTTATTATAAGCAAATAATAAGAAATTGAATTTCGTATGTGAAGCTCAAGGTTGAATCATCTCAAATTAAAGTACCTCATAACTAATTTGGAAGTCATTGTGTGTGGAGGGGCGGAGGTTAAAGATTGAACAATTCAAATGTTGTTTACATGGTATGTTTTCTTGGCCGTTTGTATCAAATGTTATCAGTGTGTACTGATATACAGATCTGGAAGTCAGATGTACCTTTCAATGATATGTATTGAAGTACTATTGGACCCCGTTACAACGCTTGACTTCTAGTAATCGGACTTGTCTTAGTGCTGATAAAAGACAACGGCCGGTGATAAACTACCGAGACCTTAAACAAAAAATCCTAGGTTTGGCGTAGCCTAGGTGCTACCGTGACGGAGTGTGGTTCCGAAATATCCCGGTTCCCGTCCCGTTGTCATAAAATCGCGCCTAGTACTTTGGTTCCGTGGGTGCATCATAAGTTTAAGTGTCAATCCCTCTATTCGTGACCTGACATGGCCACGGAGTTAAGGCGCTCGACTCGTAAGATGAGAGTCGCGGGTTTTAACCCCTCACACCAAACATACTCGCCCTTTGAGCCGTAGAGGCGTTATAAAGTGACAGTTAATCCCACTATTCGTTGGTCCCTAGAGTCTTACAATGCTAAATTAGGGATGGTTAGCGCAAATAGCTCTCGTGTAGCTTTGCGCGAAATTCAAAACAAAATAAAACCCTCTATTCATTTTTAGTTGTTTCTCTTAAACAAATAATTTCGTTTTATTTTTTTAACCATTCAGCTGATTGTGCTGGTTAAAGACACAAGTATTTAATTTTTCCAACAGATGGCGGATGCTACAACATTCCCGCTAATTTCAAGAATGGTTATAATTTCAACTTCTATATAATAATTATAACGTAAAATAAATATCACGTTTATATCACGTTAATATCAGTTATTACATTAAAGTAACGAGGCTTTCATTATAAGATTTTGAACGATTAAACAAGTTAAGTTGTCTGTAATTTTTTAATGGAAATAGCGCTTCTGTTATATCCTATTTTCGTAACGGTTCTACTTCAAAATGTTATGATGCCAAAACCGATGAAGATGAAGTCGACGGAAAATGTTAGCAGACGATAGATATTGTTACATTTCAATGTTTGTACACACCACTCTTGACATTTGTAAAAACTTAGTATATATTTATAGACACCATATTTTTTTTACTTTTTTCTCTTCTTTCAGAACTGTACGTGATCAGCTGAATCGATTTTTACTACCAGTTAAGGAGCAAAGCCTGAGATTTCCCAATATAATATCGGCAGGAACAGTTATAACAAAATATTGCCAATTCCCTCCCATGAATATTTCTTTATCAAACCATGTTTTTAAAGTACTGCAAGGAAATGAACAACGTATTGTATTTTTCACATGAGAAACATTACTAACATTAACTCGAATGAAATACACACGCTGCGCAGAAGGTATGATAAGGTATTTGCACTGTAGACAATATATATTTTTATTTTAAACCTACAAGCCTTCTTTGACAGAACGTATAGTTATACAGAGAGGTGGGGACAAAGGTGGCTAAACAGTTAATGTTTGTTTGTTTGTTTGTTTGTTTTTGAAGTTCGCGCATAGCTACTCGAGGGCTATCTGTGCTAGCCGTCCCTAATTTAGCAGTCTAAGACTAGAGGAAAGGCAGCTAGTCATCACCACCCACCGCCATCTCTTGGGCTACTATTTTACCAACGAATAGTGGGATTGACCGTAACATTATAACGCCTCCACGGATGAAAAGTTGAGCATGTTTGGTGTGACCGGGATTCGAACTCGCGACCCTCGGATTACGAGTCGAACGCTTTAACACACTTCGCCGTGCCAGGCCAAACAGGTAATATGATATAATTCATAACGTGAATCATTTAGTGCTTTTGAGCGGGTTCACTTACCTACGTTAGACGCAACAGATAGCTCAATGTTCCACAACAAAACATACAAGCACTGAAGCAATTAATATTTAAACTGGTTTCAACTGTCTTCGTAAATGTTTTTTCAGCACCCTCCACATAATCTCAACTGTTTCAAATTTGTAATACCTGTTGTACATTTGTCCCGCTCTGTATAAAGTAATTTATATTCATATTTGGAAGGTATAGAAAATAGAAAATGGAAAGAAACCTAAATAAAAATACTACGCGCCTTTTCATAAGAATTAATATATCAGGATCTCACTGCAAAGTACAATAATTCATATATATCAGGATCTCCCTGTAAAGTACAATAGTTAATATATCAGGATCCCGCTGTAAAGTACAGTAATTAATATATCAGGATCTAGCTGTAAAGTACAATAATTCATATATATCAGGATCTCGTTGAAAAATACAATAATTAATATATCAGGGTCTCACTGTGAAGTACAATAATTAATATATCAGGGTCTCACTGTAAAGTACAGTAATTAATATATCGGGGTCTCACTGTGAAGTACAGTAATTGATATATCAGGGTCTCACTGTGAAGTACAATAATTAATATATCAGGGTCTCACTGTGAAGTACAATAATTTTAACTGTAAAATAGGTGAAGAAGGGTATTAAGTAAAACCTATTGAGATAAGAAATATGAGAATAAGGATAGTAGTGTGATTACATTTAGAATAGAAAAGATACTTTTAGAAACATATAGAACACCTGATAGATAGTGTGATTACATTTAGAATAGAAAAGATACTTTTAGAAACATATAGAACACTTGATAGATAGTGTGATTACATTTAGAATAGAAAAGATACTTTTAGAAACATATAGAACACTTGATAGATAGTGTGATTACATTTAGAATAGAAAAGATACTTTTAGAAACATATAGAACACTTGATAGATGGTGTGATTACATTTAGAATAGAAAAGATACTTTTAGAAACATATAGAACACTTGATAGATAGTGTGATTACATTTAGAATAGAAAAGATACTTTTAGAAACATATAGAACACTTGATAGATAGTGTGATTACATTTAGAAGAGAAAAGATACTTTTAGAAACATATAGAACACTTGATAGATAGTGTGATTACATTTAGAATAGAAAAGATACTTTTAGAAACATATAGAACACTTGATAGATAGTGTGATTACATTTACTTAGAATAGAAAAGATACTTTTAGAAACATATAGAACACTTGATAGATAGTGTGATTACATTTACTTAGAATAGAAAAGATACTTTTAGAAACATATAGAACACTTGATAGATAGTGTGATTACATTTAGAATAGAAAAGATACTTTTAGAAACATATAGAACACTTGATAGATAGTGTGATTACATTTAGAATAGAAAAGATACTTTTAGAAACATATAGAACACTTGATAGGTAGTGTGATTACATTTAGAATAGAAAAGATACTTTTAGAAACATATAGAACACTTGATAGATAGTGTGATTACATTTAGAATAGAAAAGATACTTTTAGAAACATATAGAACACTTGATAGATAGTGTGATTACATTTAGAATAGAAAAGATACTTTTAGAAACATGTAGAACACTTGATAGATAGTGTGATTACATTTAGAATAGAAAAGATACTTTTAGAAACATATAGAACACTTGATAGATAGTGTGATTACATTTAGAATAGAAAAGATACTTTTAGAAACATATAGAACACTTGATAGATAGTGTGATTACATTTAGAATAGAAAAGATACTTTTAGAAACATATAGAAAACTTGATAGATAGTGTGATTACATTTAGAATAGAAAAGATACTTTTAGAAACATATAGAACACTTGATAGATAGTGTGATTACATTTAGAATAGAAAAGATACTTTTAGAAACATATAGAACACTTGATAGATAGTGTGATTACATTTAAAATAGAAAAGATACTTTTAGAAACATATAGAACACTTGACAGATAGTGTGATTACATTTACTTAGAATAGAAAAGATACTTTTAGAAACATATAGAACACTTGATAGATAGTGTGATTACATTTACTTAGAATAGAAAAGATACTTTTAGAAACATATAGAACACTTGATAGATAGTGTGATTACATTTACTTAGAATAGAAAAGATACTTTTAGAAACATATAGAACACTTGATAGATAGTGTGATTACATTTACTAGAATAGAAAAGATACCTTTAGAAACATATAGAACACTTGATAGATAGTGTGATTACATTTACTTAGAATAGAAAAGATACTTTTAGAAACATATAGAACACTTGATAGATAGTGTGATTACATTTACTTAGAATAGAAAAGATACTTTTAGAAACATATAGAACACTTGATAGATAGTGTGATTACATTTACTTAGAATAGAAAAGATACTTTTAGAAACATATAGAACACTTGATAGATAGTGTGATTACATTTACTAGAATAGAAAAGATACTTTTAGAAACATATAGAACACTTGATAGATAGTGTGATTACATTTAGAATAGAAAAGATACTTTTAGAAACATATAGAACACTTGATAGATAGTGTGATTACATTTACTTAGAATAGAAAGATACTTTTAGAAACATATAGAACACTTGATAGATAGTGTGATTACATTTACTAGAATAGAAAAGATACTTTTAGAAACATATAGAACACTTGATAGATAGTGTGATTACATTTACTAGAATAGAAAAGATACTTTTAGAAACATATAGAACACTTGATAGATAGTGTGATTACATTTACTAGAATAGAAAAGATACTTTTAGAAACATATAGAACACTTGATAGATAGTGTGATTACATTTACTTAGAATAGAAAAGATACTTTTAGAAACATATAGAACACTTGATAGATAGTGTGATTACATTTACTTAGAATAGAAAAGATACTTTTAGAAACATATAGAACACTTGATAGATAGTGTGATTACATTTACTTAGAATAGAAAAGATACTTTTAGAAACATATAGAACACTTGATAGATAGTGTGATTACATTTAGAATAGAAAAGATACTTTTAGAAACATATAGAACACTTGATAGATAGTGTGATTACATTTAGAATAGAAAAGATACTTTTAGAAACATATAGAAAACTTGATAGATAGTGTGATTACATTTAGAATAGAAAAGATACTTTTAGAAACATATAGAACACTTGATAGATAGTGTGATTACATTTAGAATAGAAAAGATACTTTTAGAAACATATAGAACACTTGATAGATAGTGTGATTACATTTAGAATAGAAAAGATACTTTTGAAACATATAGAACACTTGATAGATAGTGTGATTACATTTAGAATAGAAAAGATACTTTTAGAAACATATAGAACACTTGATAGATAGTGTGATTACATTTACTAGAATAGAAAAGATACTTTTAGAAACATATAGAACACTTGATAGATAGTGTGATTACATTTACTAGAATAGAAAAGATACTTTTAGAAACATATAGAACACTTGATAGATAGTGTGATTACATTTACTAGAATAGAAAAGATACTTTTAGAAACATATAGAACACTTGATAGATAGTGTGATTACATTTACTAGAATAGAAAAGATACTTTTAGAAACATATAGAACACTTGATAGATAGTGTGATTACATTTACTTAGAATAGAAAAGATACTTTTAGAAACATATAGAACACTTGATAGATAGTGTGATTACATTTACTTAGAATAGAAAAGATACTTTTAGAAACATATAGAACACTTGATAGATAGTGTGATTACATTTACTTAGAATAGAAAAGATACTTTTAGAAACATATAGAACACTTGATAGATAGTGTGATTACATTTACTAGAATAGAAAAGATACTTTTAGAAACATATAGAACACTTGATAGATAGTGTGATTACATTTACTTAGAATAGAAAAGATACTTTTAGAAACATATAGAACACTTGATAGATAGTGTGATTACATTTAGAATAGAAAAGATACTTTTAGAAACATATAGAACACTTGATAGATAGTGTGATTACATTTACTAGAATAGAAAAGATACTTTTAGAAACATATAGAACACTTGATAGATAGTGTGATTACATTTACTTAGAATAGAAAAGATACTTTTAGAAACATATAGAACACTTGATAGATAGTGTGATTACATTTACTTAGAATAGAAAAGATACTTTTAGAAACATATAGAACACTTGATAGATAGTGTGATTACATTTAGAATAGAAAAGATACTTTTAGAAACATATAGAACACTTGATAGATAGTGTGATTACATTTAGAATAGAAAAGATACTTTTAGAAACATATAGAACACTTGATAGATAGTGTGATTACATTTACTTAGAATAGAAAAGATACTTTTAGAAACATATAGAACATTTGATAAGGCAGAAAGCAGTATTAATGTATAAGCTATACAGGACTTTCCTTTTAATATTTAACTGTGTTTTCTAGGTTACTCTATCATCTTTTATTAAGAAATTCTCTCATACTGATAATGAAGTTATCAAAGTTTTATTTACCACACAAAACATACCAGATGTTTCTTTTTAATGTGACCTGGATTCTTGTGTGTTTAGTGTGATCCCAGAGATGTTGAAGTACATTCTTGGTCAGTTGAGTACGTCAACTACAGAAGAACCTTCTTCTTTAACCGTATCATTGGTGCAGTTGTGGAACATGTTTACGGCTCATTCCATGTTATATAGGTAAATGTCAATTCCTGTGTGTCAGAGATCGAAATGGCACAGTATGAAACTGATGGGTTGTTATGATATCTTTCTTTCACGAACATCATTAATCCAAATCTCGTCATTAATTAGACAATAAGAGATAAAAACCTACGTTTTGCCTTTTAACATAGACTTCTCTACTTTAATACCATATATTTCTCTATCATTTATCCACTGATGGAACGTTTATAACTTTTGAAACGACGTAGTTGTACTGAGATGCAGTGAATTATGTTGATTTGATTTTGGTACGTTACAGCATCATTACAGTGCATGTCGCTATGTGTGGTCATCTTGATTCTAATGTGTGGTTATCTTGATTCTAGTTTTGCAGTTTGATTTACGTTGCAATATGCTTCGTCGTAAAACTGTCATGTCAAACGCGCACTACTGTTCCCTTCAAGCTCTTCATTATACAATTAGTATAGGAGAACAACGATATGCCTGCGACCATTTCAGTAATCTAATTACAAAGTTATCTTTAGGCATTGCGACTTGACTGATGTTTCTTTGCATAACGTTGCATGAATATCCTTTCCGTTTTTAAACCGCTTGTAATGTACGACTATTGAAGAAAATATATCATGGAAATGACTTACACACTAGTAATTGGCGTCGCTACTATAGACAAAAATATATTTCGAACCGTTTCTCCGCGACTCGTTATGGCCCGGTGGTTAAGGCACTCGGATCGTAATATGATGGTCGCGGGTTCAAATCCTCGTCACACCAAACACGATCGTCCTTTCAGCTGTAGAGGCGTTATAAAGTGACGGTCAGTTCCACTATTAATTAGCAAAAGAGAAGTCTAAGAGTTGGCAGTGCTGATTAGCTGTCTTCCCTCTAGTCTCAATCTGCTAAATTAAGGACGGCTAGTGCAGGCAGCCCTCGTGTAGCTTTGTGCGAAATCCAAACAAAGAATTCATTTCGCATACTGTTGCTTGGAAACATATACGGTTTCGTACCCGATATTTGTGATCCTGAACTTCTTGAACATTTCAGTTGGCAGTCTTCTTTTTAAATGCAATTAAAAGAAGATTCAAATTCTCGATCTGAATACGTCATTGTGACTAGAATGAATTCATATTTCTCGTCTGATAGGGCTGTTATATACCCTTCCAAAAAGCGACACAATTTTGGTTGCGTCGTGTAATACAGCACTGTTAAAATGTAGTTCTAATACATTATGTTCATCCCTGATCTTGAGTCGGCTGATGTTGCAAGGTGACTTTATCATGTGTTAATTGAAAATACAAAGTAAAAAGTCAATCCTCAGTGAAAACCTTATGCTTATTATTGAAAATTATAAGAGTAAAAGCAACGTAAACTACGTATTAAATTATGAATTTACCATAAAATGCGGAATAACATCGACATGATTTATTCTTATCAGTTTTTGTTTGCACTTAAGCACAAACCTACATAATGTGTTATTTGCGCTCTGCTCATTATTATTTTACAGACTTATCTTTGATTTACTAGTGTTACGTTACAATATGAACTGTAATTATCTGCACTCTGCCCACAGCAGGAAATCGAGCCTCTGATATTAGTGTTATAAGTTCGCAAATTCACCTCTAACCAGTTGGCGAACTGATGAAAGTGATTTTTCATATTGTCCAACAGGCGTCGTAGCAATCTCTTCATTGAATATACTTAATTTTTTTCTCAGATTTTATCATCTTCAGGACGTAAAGAATACTTAAGCCTAAATAAATATTTTATTCCCAGGAAAACTATAAATTATTTGTGAGATGTGATGTATTTTAAACACAGTAATAATTCAGAGTAGGGATAGACCAGAATTCCAAATAATACGCGCGCTGAAAAAACCATCCTATCGAATTCCTAAGCAAAAACTGACCATTCAAAGCATTGGTTTTGATATATTATGCGCATATGGACTAATAATACATTGAAACAGTCGTTAACGTTTCCGGTTTAACAGTTCAAAATATTCGAAAACAGCAATTTTTTTGTTTATTATCTATCCGACCATGTTTGTTTTGGTTTGAATTTTGCACAAAACTACACGAAGGTTATCTGCGCTATCCCTAATTTTACAGATAAGACTAGAAGGAAGGCAGTTTGTGATCACCACCCACCGCCAGCTCTTGGGTTACTCTTTTACCAACAAAAAGTGGGATTGACCGTCACTTTATAATGCCCCCACGACTGAAAGGGCAAGTATGTTTAGTGGGACGGAGATTCGAACCCACAACCCTCAGATTAGGAGTCGAGTGCCTTAACCACTCAGCCACGCCAAGCCACTCGATAATGTCAGCTAGGACTATTTCTACGAGATTTCTCTAACACTTATTTATATATTTCCACTTTAAATACTCTAATAATTATCTATATACAGTTATCATATAAATAGTAATCATGTCATTTAAGTACTTAAATATTTTTTCAACCCAACGAATTGTTCTACATATCTATGAATAGACACGAGACAGCTTCTAAAAATAAATGTTTCATACACGTATAAAAAACAACGTATAGTATTAAAAACTAGGGATTCTATAATTAAGTTACAATTAATTAATCCATTACAAAAATTAATGAAATTAGAAATTTTTAACTCTACTTTGACAATTTTTGTCTGTCGGTCAAAGTGTTAAATTTTATGAATTTGTGATTGTGGTATGAGTTCTTCCTTTCTTACTTGTTATAATAGAATCCCTAGAGTATTTTAAAATCCCTATTTATTAATACGCTTGTACTGATATCAGACAACGTATAGAATATTGCAGCTAAAGTAAAAATAAAAATAGACAATCTTAAACATTCGAAGTTGAATCTTATTGGAAGACTCAACGCAGATAGTCCACTGTTGAGCCTTGTACCAACACAAATAAACAAACAACTTTGATAGCGTATTATGTGTGAAACAAGATATGTTTATAAACCTAATGTAACGGATAAGCTTAAGAAATGATACTTCAGTTATAAAATGTTATGGTCGTAACATGCAACACATTTAAATTTGTAAAAACCTCAATTTGAAATTCAGTGCCAATTTGGTCAGAAAATAATTATTTACATTCTGTTTGTCTTGATTCAGAGGTTTCAGCTGCGACAAAACGGCTCACAGAACGACTCTGAGTTGTTGTTTTTTCAAATATAAACTTTTAACTTATATTAGGTTGTTCAGAAATAAATGTCGATTTTGAACTGTGAAGTTTGTAAAAGTATAACTCAGTGTTGTGAAACATGTTTTAATCAAAGTAAGCAACATGTGATTCAACACACTTTTACCAGTGTGTAACGATGATGTTTATGACCTTCTTGTAGAAATCAGAGTTTCTGTGGTCAATGAACTCCCCGAAAAATTCTTCTGTTGCTGCCTGGTTTTGAAAGCGTTTATTTTTCAAAGAGTTCTCAAACTGCTTGTAAGAATGAAAATCTGTAGAGGAAAGGTATGGGGAATAAGGTGGATGAGGCAGAACCTCGATTACCAATTCATTCAATTATTGGAGCGTCATCCTTGACAGGTCTCATAACGCCGATTTTGTTGATCTTCAATCAGCTCGTGCAGAATACACTTTTCCAACTTTATCTTCTTTATAATCGCACTCAAGTGGTTGGCAATACTTGATTTGCTTGTGCCTAGCTTTACTGAAAGCTCTCGTACTATTGTACGAGGATCTGTCTCAACTGCTTCCCTTAATGTGTTTTCATGTAAGGATGGCTTCGTTCCAGGACCTTCGTGGTCTTCAAGACTTTCATCTAACCTTTGAAACCAACGCATAATTATACGTTCAGTAACAGATCCATGGCCAAATACCTGGTTGATGTTCCATGCAGTTTCTGTAGCTTTTCGTCAAAGTTTGAAGTTGTAGAGGAAAATCAGACGAAAGTCCTTCTTGACCATGCTGCCTTGGGGGTTGCAAAACTTACTCTGAGTAGAGTTGAAACAGTAGACAATTAAGACACCTTGTAAACGACAAACGTTAGATTAAACCAACCAACCAACGATAAGTTACTCAAACTTCTAAATGTCATCGTAAACTTTATTTTTGGACAACCTAATAGTTTCATCTCTTAACCGATTTGAGATATAATAACAGCTGTGGCTATTTAGGATTTTCTCTTGTCCAATATTTATATTTCTAATGCATATAAGCTGTGTTTCAAAATCTGTATTATTATTCAAATGTGATTACAATTTTATTTTCCAAAAACAGTCTTTGCTTATCTTAAATAACTGTGAATAAAGTTTTTGTGGACATTTAAGTATTGTGTAAAAATGGTTCATAGACAGAGAAAATTGCCACACGAAGATGAAAATCTGTAAAAAAATTAAACATTTATGAAAAATTACAGAAACAAAAGATAAACTAGAAAAAAAACATTTTTGAATGTAGAATTACGTAAGAGAATGTATAATTACGTAAGAGAATGTAGAATTACGTAAGAGAATGTATAATTACGTAAGAGAATGTAGAATTACGTAAGAGAATGTAGAATTACGTAAGAGAATGGCAAAAAGAAAATATCTGTTTCGTTTTCTTTTATTGGAAAAAACTGTAATTATTCTACATATGCTTATGTGTCCAGGCATATCACATATTCTTATCATATACTTTTACTGATTTCTTTGTTATTTCATCCACACGTTCTCGATTTTTTCCATTTTTCCATCTGAACTGTTGATATAAAGAAACAAAAATGACAGTCAATAATATCAAACTGTTGATTATATGGCTCTTCTTAGCACGTGCGTTATGCTTACAGACAGAAATCTTCCTTTGAATGAAAAGTTGTTTATTTTTCCTCACCTTTCGAATCCGCGTCCTTCACGTTTGATTGATCACAGCTCTCTTCTTAAAGATAAGAGAACACACTTGCGAATACCCAGTAGACTTTTATGCCAAGGACTGAATGAACAATTCATCAATGTAAGGAAATCTCCAGTAAGCTTTTCGTTATGCTTGAAGCAATGTAGGTAACTGTTATCATGTACTGCATATATCATAAGTATAAGCGCAAAATACCTTGTATGGATGCGTTCGTTTACAAAATTCGAGGTAGTTGGTTACTTCTTACGTTTAATATTTAAATACGTCTGTTTGCGATTTTTACGAAAATAATTATCTGGAAAAACTGTTTTCATAGAACCATTTTCGACACATTTCTTAACCCTCCCACTAGTACGTCAGCAAAAAGTCTGAAGGCTTATAATAGTGAATATCGACTTTCCATATCTGCTGGGGGCAGAGAGCAGAGGGCACATTGTGTATCTTGTACATTTCACAACAAAGATACAGTTTCTTCACGTTCTGTAGACAACAACAATAAAAAACTTCGTTAAAAATGTAAGAAGAAAACAAAAAGAAATCACGAATAGCAAGTGAAAATCCTATGGTAGTGAACATGTTTCATATTAAGACAAATGCAAAAACAAACTTCCGTCTTTAACTATTCATTTCAAATGTATTCATATAGAAAGAAAAAGGGTCAAAACTGCGTGTACATGCATCCTGAAAGTACAAATCAATTAAAAAAACAAAACTGAAACTTCAATGCAAGTATAATATTGCAAATTCCATTACTGAATCAAGACTGCAAGTGTTATTAGGAAAGTATTTCAAATAGAGCAGGCCCGGCATGGCCAAGTGTGTTAAGATGTTCGACTCGTAATCCGAGGGTCGCGAGTTCGAATCCCAGTCACACCAAGCATGCGTGCTCTTCCTGCCGTAGGGGCGTTATAATGTGACGGTCATCGCATCCACTCCTAGTGAGGATACTGATCGCATCCAGTCCTTGTGAGGGTACTGATCGCATCCAGTTCTAGTGAAGATACTGATCCCATCCAGTTCTTGTGAGGATACTGATCGCATCCAGTTCTAGTGAGGATATTAATCACATCCAGTCCCAGTGACGATACTTATCGTATCCAGTCCTAGTGAGGATACTGATCGCATCCAGTTCTAGTGAGAATATTAATCACATCCAGTTCTAGTGAAGATATTAATCACATCCAGTTCTAGTGAAGATACTTATCACATCCAGTTCTAGTGAGAATATTAATCACATCCAGTTCTAGTAAAGATATTAATCACATCCAGTTCCAGTGAAGAAACTGATCACATCCAGTCACAAGGTGAACCACAATGATGACAAATTAAGGTTAAGTACTTGCATAATGGCTCAGCTATCTGAGGTGTTTCCTCTTATTCAAGTCAAAAAAATCATTTAGGCAGTTCAAAAGATCAAGTAAACCTATATAAGAAAGATTGTCCATAATATATCTGGGATTGAGTTTTGTCAGTTATTCTCAACTCTCAGCTGTCCTATCATTATGAGTTTGTTTGATGCTCTTATATGTATATACGTATCTTTCTTAAGGTATTATTAACACTCATCCTTATAAGTGAAGAAATAACAACAGTTACTTTGTTAAACCATCTGTGTCATATCTTCTTTGTTGTTCCACTTTAAGAATTTGCCAACTAAATCCTCGAACTTTCTTCTCGGAGGCGAATGTATTTGTACAATAATTATGTCCTGTGTAAGAATACGACATTATAAAATCAACAGCAAGTACAACATACCCAAAGTACAATAAAGTAACAACAATCAACAAACATTAAATAATAGAAACAAGTTAATTAATCAGATGGCTCAAGGTAGCTTCTTTTTTCCATCAAATAGATGTATTCGTACATTGGAAGCGAGTGATTTAAGCTGCAGGAGATGTTGGTGGGCTGAATTCTGTTGATATGGAATTGGTTACAACACATCACACAATGAAATAACAGAATAGCATCCAGATATTGCAAAGGTAACTTAGGAGACTGAATTCAATCTACGAGTGGACACCTTAATTCTGCAAGCGATATTTTTTTCTTTCTGCTCTGACAATGCTGTTAAGGACTTAGCAACGGTTTCTGATATTTATTCTTTGCAATTTATAAGACAATTTTCAGTCACGTATTACAACTTACCTCAGATTATCAGATGTTAGTCCCATTGAACTATTGTGAAATATTTTTATTTTTAAAGCTAATATTCGAATCGAATCTCTTCAAATAAAGCTAGAGGTTCAGTTTCTACTGAGAAAAGATAAAAACTCCAGCTGTGACTTTCTAATAGAATTCCCTTTCAAAGCAGGTACTATTGTATTGAAGCTCATTGATATCTGACAATATATTAAGCCTTTTCGAACATTCTTGAACCTTGGTACTCATGGGATTATCGCCAACAATGTTCCTTCATGAAACTGAGCCCACTGCACAAATAAAGACGAATGCATAGAGTTAATAATAACAAACAATGTTAATTATGACTTTTAAAACAACAAGATTGTATGGACGTTAGATGCAGGTAGAATTCGATTTTAAACTTGTTTTTTGCTTTAACATTGCCGAATCTAGAAATGAAACAAAATATTTTTTATTCAAACTAAACTGATGGATAAACATTGTATTTTGCTTACAGTTGTATACAGTAGTCTAAAGCAAGTGGTTACAGATGTGTACAGTAGTCTGAAACAAGAGGTTACAGATGTGTACAGTAATTTAAAACAAGTGGTTACTGATGTGTGTCGTAATCTAAAGCAAATGATTACAGATGTACACAGTGGTCTAAAAATTGGTTACAAATATGTAAAGTACCTAAAACAAGTGGTTACTGATACTTACACTGGTTTAAAACAGTAGATACAGGTGTGTACAGTAATCTATGACAACTGGTTACTGGTGTGTACAGTAATCTAAGACAACTGGTTACTGATGTGTACAGAAGTCTAAAACATGTAGTTACAGATGTATACAGTGGTTACTCATGGGTACACTATTAGTGTTAACTGATGTGTACAGTAGCCTAAAATAAGTGTTTACAGATGTGTACAGCAGTCTAAAACAAGTGTTCACCGAGTGTACAGTTGCCTAATACAACTGTTTATTGATGTGTACTGTAGTCTAAAACAAGCTTTTACTGATGTGCGCAGTGGTCTAAAACAAGTGTTTACAGATGTTTACAGTTGCCTAATACAACTGTTTATTGATGTGTACTGTAGTCTAAAACAAGCTTTTACTGATGTGTGCAGTAGTCTAAAACAAGTGTTTACAGATGTGTATAGTAGTCTAATACAAGTGTTTACCGATGTGTATAGTAGTCTAAAACAAGTGTTTACAGATGTTTACAGTTGTCTAATACAAGTGTTTAGTGATGTGTATGGTAGTCTACATATCAGTAAACATTGGAGCTGATCCTGGAGCGATAAGGAGAACATAAACTAATGTTCTGGTTGTAACTGTTGTTGTATTTTCATAAGAAAATATATCAGACAGATACAAAACATAGCATATCAGGTGTGCTACTCATCTCATAGAAACTGTTATCAGTGAGAGAGTGTATTTCACAGTTCTCTGTACTGGCATGACAATGGTATACGATCTCTGTACTAGCATGACAATGGTATACGATCTCTGTACTAGCATGACAATGGTATACGATCTCTGTACTAGCATGACAATGGTATACGATCTCTGTACTAGCATGACAATGGTATACGATCTCTGTACTAGCATGACAATGGTATACGATCTTTGTACTAGCATGACAATGGTATACGATCTCTGTACTAGCATGACAATGGTATACGATCTTTGTACTAGCATGACAATGGTATACGACAAATCTGTTTTGGAAAAAAATTAATCGTTAAAAGTTGATTAAGTGGCAGAATGAAAGTGTCTAATAAGATGAAGGTATAAAACGGAAAGTGCACATGTATTCTACGTTCAACTAAAAATAGAACATTAGATTTAAGCTGAATAAAATAATAAACACATTTAAATTTTTGAGGGAACATTTATTGCACACAGCAGTACGTAATGTCAGATGTGTTTCATAAGACTACATTCTTCATATTACTGAACACATGGTATGTTGGAACACTGTTTAATAAAGTGCCTGAATAAATTCAGATTACACCTTTGTTTAACTTCCTTTTTTCAAGGCTGTCTAAACAGCAGCATGTATTTAAGCACCTTCTTTGTGTATCCTTTTTAGCAGATATGTGATTTTCCTCTGCAAAGCCAGAGAAGAATTGAAGGCTAAAATGTGGTTTATCGGTGTTCCCAAGGTCGGGCGCACTTTCTTCAAATGTTATTAATTACAAACCTCTATGCAGCTAGTCTTGTTGTGGCTCTTCTGTGCAAAACCAGATGAGCAAGTTAGATGTTCAATATGCATTGGAACATTGCTTACAAATAAAGGTGACCAATCACTCACAAAATCATGAAGATACCTTCACACAAGAACAAATACACGAGAAGAAACGAGTTCGGACCGTGTTTCTTTCCCAAAGAGTTCTCAAACGTTAAGCACCTCAGCTGAATTCCAAGTATGCATTCCTAAGTAGCGAAGACATTCAGATATGTGGATTAATAGACGGCAGACAAAAATGGACAATACATAGAGTTTAATAAACACTTTGCTGCTTGTAACACTACCAAGAAAACTGTTCTGTGGTACCCTTTATTCCCTAGGAGCAGAACTCGGGCATTACTTGGCAGGTGAGGTTTCAAAACCAAAACTTAAAATTAAGAGAAGGCAACAATGCCGATTTCATTGTAAGCAATACAGTAAAGGAAATAGTTATGAAAACAGACAGGTGATACACATGATGAAGTAATAAATATAATTTAATATTTAATTTAGTACATGCAATAATGGTGCAGAACATTATCACAGAAAAAACAAATACAAAAAAAAATGGAATCCGATAAACTGTTGGTATCATATACTATTATAAAGTAGTATGGTTGAATATTGTTTCTTTATTACAACCAACAATTCATCCAGATTATTTGTTTGCCTTTTGTTGTTGTTTTGCATTTTACATGAGACCTTACAGTGTGAGGAATGTTGATACCAGTATTTTGTGCATATCACACTATAGTCTCGTATGTTCCATCAGCCTCTTTGCACTCAAGATGTCTTTTCACAACATTTGTTTTATGTCTACAATCATTGTTTTGTTGGATAATGCATCCACAACTAACGAATCGTGTTCCTGAGAAACTGACACGATGGATAAAAATCCATCTATGCTTGTCAGAAGTTAGGGTGCCATCAGTTGTTTGTAGGTCACTGACATTATAGGTTGAGTTTCAGTCCCAAACTTGTATCGATCCTTCATAACACTTCAATGTGAATGTTGCACATTAAACAAGATGCCATTTTTTCTCCACTGTTTAACAAATTATCGTTTTCAAACAATTGAATTAAACCCTTTTCTTAAGAAAACACTTTCACATAAGTCAGTCCTTCTGCTATTGACATTTGAAGATTGGTTGAAAGAACCTGATAATTGGCTGGATACTTTTCGTTGAATGGCTTTCCACATGAGTGAAACAAGTCTCTTCCCTGAGACTCTGCTTTATAAAAAAGAAATTGGAACACTTTAAACTCTGTGATTAATTCCAAAGTGACAACTGAGATAGAATTATATTCAAACTATTATTCATAACATAGGCGGAAAGACCAGGTCATTTGCACAACAGTAAAACGACGGGTTGATTGTTTTCTGACAAAACAAATGGGTTAGTACTAGCTAAAGCTTTGTAATTATCCATTGTTCTCTAATTGTTTTGAATAGTATATGAATATATATATGTATGTATAAACTATTTGTGTTTATATGTAAAAGTTCCTTCCATCGTGTGCTTTAGAAATTTAAGCTGTGCATAATCTAACGATATTTTTATATATGGAAATCTTATCGAACGTTTTATTTTGTTGTATATGTGTATATAAACTAACATATTTACATATATTTGGCCATAATAACCCACATATGCATATTAAAAAAAGTTAACGTAATTACACACTGTTAAATAGTTACGAAACTAATTTAAATAAATGAGTTTTAGAAACACAAGTTTGAAGTTTCACACAAAAAAAACTGAATATAAAATGTAAATAATGTTATTACGTATACATGTTGATAGCACTAAAAAATATACGAACTGCTTAAAACCTTGTATTCTACACTAAACTCGTTAGCTGTTCTCTGGACATGATCAGGTTTTCAAACTAAAAAGTAATAGTTAATGCTTTTATAACTACCCTAAAATATGCTAAACTATGTTATTTTAATATTATACTTTAAGAAAGTTCTTTGTATATCTTTAGTATAATGGTATTTCGGGACCGTTACTTGTGTTATATGTAATAACACGATGCAAAAGCCTGAAGCAAGAGTATTACTAGTGGATTTATAAAGATCTGTAAATTTCTTGTTGCATGTGGTAAGTTACATAATTTTCACTATAGAATAACAAGTAAAATCAGTGGTTTTTGTCAGAAAATAACCTTCTCGTGTTTAGTTTTAATAATGCTCTGAATGTTTATTGAATGACGAATTAGGTTTATTGATTTTTTGGGTAAATACTTTCTATGGATTATTTCACATTCTTTTCATTAGTTTTTAATATAAATAAAACTTTAGGATTTTATTGTGAAGCTGCGTACGTTTGAGATTACTGAAAGGTCGTCATAGGATACGAAAACTTGTTTATCTTATATGTAATGTTAGAAAAAAGCTGCCACAAAAACTGCAAAACACAAAACGTGAAATCGCAAAGTTGCATGTACCTCTGCATGGACCCAACAAATGTTCATGGTTGAAGATCTGCTAACAGGGAGCGAAGTAGTGGTAAAAAAACAGACCCATAAAAACCGCAAAACCAAACATTTATTAAGTACCTTCGCATGGACCTGTAAACCTACATACCAATTTTGGTGAACATTCATCTGTATCCTGCGTAATAGTTACATGGACATATATTACAGGCATTGCCGTTATATTTATGTAGATAAATCCAGCTCGGCATGTAGAAGCAAGTTATAGAATTCAGTAGTTCGCAAAACAAATTGTAATTCGAAGAATATTTGCTCGAGATATATATCATGTTTTGTACCATGACTAGTAGAAATATTTACGGACATTACACTGTCATGCAAATAAATGACAACTTGAAACAAGAGAGATTCGAACCTTTGACTTTGCTTATTGAGCAGAAGCATTAGCTGAGTAAGTTGCGCTGTCTTGCAAAGATGACAATTTGAACCTTTGACTTTGTTTATTGAGCAGAAGTGTTAGTTGAATAAGTTGCACTGCATTGTAAAGATGACAATTTGAAACAAAAGAGATTCGAACCCTTGACTTTGTTTATTAAGCAGAAGTGTCAGCTGAATAAGTTGCAGGTCTCCAACGTCACCTCACAAATTTATAGATACGTGGAATTCTAAGTTTAAGTTAAGTTTCCCAATTCTTGCTTTGTTAATGGTTCATTGCGGGATAGTCACAATGGAAGTTAGTTACTATTACATTATTAGGCCCGGCATGGTTAATAAAAAATGTGAGTAAAATGCTCCATACCGGAAGTGAGCAGATCACACATTGTCCTTTCTTTAGCTTTGAGCTCGACTACAAACAAACAAATAAGCGTAAAATACTAAAAAATAAGTATTTCCAAAACGCTGTGTTACGTTGTCAGTTTTAGGTTAGTTTATTATATGTCGTACAACGTTAGATCAATCTTTACGTCACTAGATCAAACGGATAGAAATTAATTACCCAAACTCAGTTATTTCTGATCACAACTGTAAACAACTAACACATTTAATATATTTAATATAATATATATATATATACATTTGTATAATTATGTTTTGAGGCATTTTAAACTACGATAATACAGAATAACATAAAAACAATGTTGGTTAATGGCTTTTAAGATAATTGCACAAAGAAACAACTATCAAAACGAGAAAAAATCATACATAGCTTTACTATTAACGTTTATATTCCCTCTTCATATAAGTTCATCTCGTTACAAAGTTCAAGTGCAGTGCAGTTTCCATAACTTACATATACAATAAATATATGCATTCCAGTGACTCAGAGGTAGGTCTTCGGGCTTATAACACTAAAAATCTGATTTTGGGCATATCATAGATAGCCCATTGTGTATCATTGTACTTAATAACAAATAAAACAACAACAAAAAATTGATTAAGAAATTACCTTATTAAGGATGGATATATACAGCAATCAATGTGTTACTTTCAGGTGGTTCATAGAAACAGAACATGAGTTATATTTTCTTAAGGTCACCCAACAATGTTTCACTATGCACCTTTCAGTTGGTTCATAGAAACAGGACATGAGATGTATTTTCTTAAGGTCACTCAACAATGTTTCACTATGCACCTTTCAGGTGGTTCATAGAAACAGGACATGAGATGTATTTTCTTAAGGTCACCCAACAATGTTTCACTATGCACCTTTCAGGTGGTTCATAGAAACAGAACATGAGTTATATTTTCTTAAGGTCACCCAACAATGTTTCACTATGCACCTTTCAGTTGGTTCATAGAAACAGAACATGAGATGTATTTTCTTAAGGTCACTCAACAATGTTTCACTATGCACCTTTCAGTTGGTTCATAGAAACAGGACATGAGATGTATTTTCTTAAGGTCACTCAACAATGTTTCACTATGCACCTTTCAGTTGGTTCATAGAAACAGAACATGAGTTGTATTTTGTTAAGGTCACCCAACAATGTTTCACTATGCACCTTTCAGGTGGTTCATAGAAACAGGACATGAGATGTATTTTCTTAAGGTCACTCAACAATGTTTCACTATGCACCTTTCAGGTGGTTCATAGAAACAGGACATGAGATGTATTTTCTTAAGGTCACCCAACAATGTTTCACTATGCACCTTTCAGGTGGTTCATAGAAACAGAACATGAGATGTATTTTCTTAAGGTCACTCAACAATGTTTCACTATGCACCTTTCAGTTGGTTCATAGAAACAGGACATGAGATGTATTTTCTTAAGGTCACTCAACAATGTTTCACTATGCACCTTTCAGGTGGTTCATAGAAACAGAACATGAGATGTATTTTCTTAAGGTCACTCAACAATGTTTCACTATGCACCTTTCAGTTGGTTCATAGAAACAGGACATGAGATGTATTTTCTTAAGGTCACTCAACAATGTTTCACTATGCACCTTTCAGTTGGTTCATAGAAACAGGACATGAGATGTATTTTCTTAAGGTCACTCAACAATGTTTCACTATGCACCTTTCAGGTGGTTCATAGAAACAGGACATGAGATGTATTTTCTTAAGGTCACTCAACAATGTTTCACTATGCACCTTTCAGGTGGTTCATAGAAACAGGACATGAGATGTATTTTCTTAAGGTCACCCAACAATATTTCACTATGCACCTTTCAGGTGGTTCATAGAAACAGGACATGAGATGTATTTTCTTAAGGTCACTCAACAATGTTTCACTATGCACCTTTCAGGTGGTTCATAGAAACAGGACATGAGATGTATTTTCTTAAGGTCACTCAACAATGTTTCACTATGCACCTTTCAGGTGGTTCATAGAAACAGGACATGAGATGTATTTTCTTAAGGTCACTCAACAATGTTTCACTATGCACCTTTCAGGTGGTTCATAGAAACAGGACATGAGTTATATTTTCTTAAGGTCACTCAACAATGTTTCACTATGCACCTTTCAGGTGGTTCATAGAAACAGAACATGAGATGTATTTTCTTAAGGTCACTCAACAATGTTTCACGATGCACCTTTCAGGTGGTTCCTAGAAACAAGGTACTAGTATTTTTAAGGACACTTAACAATGATTTATATTACAAGATTAGTCATTGTTTATTATATAGTTTGTATTCAGTTTTAATTTCATTCAAATATATTTTTATTATATTTGCAATTTATCTTTGTTTTTGTTAAGAAAACGAACACTTTGTCTTTTATCAAGATAAATGACTTTTTCACTATATTTCAAGAAATACTCTCATATCATGCGCTTTTAGTGTATTTATATTGCTTAAAGCCATTATTATACAGCTCCGTTATAATAATATAAATACATTTTCTTACTTTTAGGTGTTCAAATAATTTGTACAAAAGGCAACGTTTTATCCATTCCACACTTCAGCTTATAAAAAATGTTTGTTTTTTATCTCTTTTACACGGGGGCCCGGCATGGCCAAGCGTATTAAGGCGTTCGACTCTCGGTCGCACCAAACATGCTCGCCCTTTCAGCCGTGAGGGTGTTATAATGTTACAGTCAATCCCACTATTCGTTGGTAAAAGAGTATCCCAAGAGTTAGCAGTGGGTGGTGATGACTAGCTGCCTTCCCTCTAGTCTTATGCTGCTCAATTAGGGACCTCTAGCGCGGATAGCCCTCGAATAGCTTAGAGCGAAATTAAAAAACAGCAACAAACAAAACAAACTTTTACACGGACAATTATACTGTGAACAATATTGTACAAAATGAAGTCAAAATAATATTGGTCACATACAATAGCAACAATATATAAAAATGAATTCAACTGAGCGATAGCCAGACACATTTTACAATTCCGCCCATTCTTTCACACGCATAAAATAGTTTATTTTACTTTAATACTTTATGAACTGCTGATAAATTATGACAAAGAGGAAATTCTGCTACACAAATATCCCAGGCCATAAAAGAGTTTATATAATGTCACATTTATATATAGGAATTTAAATGTGAATTTTTACATAGAGATATTTTACAAAAATACTATTTTCTTGTAATAAAGCATATGAGAATATATAATTTTGTAAAATAAATCAAACAGGATATTTTTACCATGGCAACGGTTGTTACCTAACTTTGAAAAAGAATAGATAAAGCTATTGTTTATTTAAGAGGAACAATGCTATAAAATAATGAACAATTTTAGTTACTTTTTCAGAACATTACTTAATATCTATTGTTAAAAGCTTCTGAAATTATATTTGGAATAATTCACCCTTTATCATAATCATAAATACACTAGTGGTAATTCTGTTACATTATTCGAAATACAGTGCAGGGTTTTGTCAATATTTAACATTTAGTTTTTATTCAGGAAAAAAACCTTTCACATCTATTCCATTTTATCCTGTAAACATTAAAGCATCGTTTTTATCTGTCCTAAGATTTTTATTAAAGACTAAAACAGGCAACTGATTTATTTCACTTCATTCTGTTTTTATTTTCACTAACATGTTTTTCTTAAAAATTCCAAAAGAAAATTCATTCATATATCTTTTATTCATCATGTGGTGATCCGAGTTTCCTTCTAACATTTCTCTAAAAAAAATCCAAGTTTAAATATATTTTAACAATTTATCTATGGTGCTTTATTTTGCATTTTTCCCCAAAGCGAGCTCAGCACGCCTAGGTTGTTAAGGCACTCGTCTGGTAATCCGAGGGTCGCGGATTCGAATCCCCGTCACACCAAACATGCTTGACCTTTCAGCTGTGGGGGCGTTATAATGGTACAATCAATCCCACTATTCGATGGTAAAAAGTAGCTCAAGAATTGGCGATGGGTGGTGATGACTAGCTACCTTACCTCTAGTCCTACACTATTAAATTAGGAACGGCTAGTGCAGATAGCCTTCGTGTAGCTTTGCGCGAAATTGAAAACAAACCAAACAAACTCTCCAAACTTACTTTGTTTAAACTAATGAATCTTTAAAGTAGCTTGCTTCTTCAATATTTATATATAACTTGAATATACAAACTCCCAAAATATTTAGCAAACCTTAAATTGAAAACAACACTTGACGGAGTCAGAGTGTGTTATATTAAAGTAGCATTATATCTTTAACGTTTTCGGAGTTAAAATGCGGACAAAGTTATCGATTTTTATAAAGAAACGCTATGATAGAGGACATGTTTAAGCACTGGTGACGATCTATTTCAGGATTTTACACTGATTTGTATACTTAATTTTCAATAATATCACACTTTGAGAAAAAACACACAAAAGAAGTCAGATCAGAGCAGCAAGACGGTTAAAATCGTTTCGTCTGGTTTAGTTTTATTAAACCTTCTATTACCATTTTTCACCACAGAAGTAAAAAAGAACTGTTCGACATTATCCAATTTTGCAGTTAGCTCAAGCACTCATTTTACGTTATTTATTTTGCATGACAGCTCTACTGGGTGACATCCTATATCATAGGCCTCGTTTTTGAAGCTAGAAAAAAAAACTCTATTTCTCAATAAAATAGTATCTTAATAATTCACATTATTGAATACTTGAGAAAAAAAACGAAATACCTGCTTTCAAAAACATTCAAATATAGTAATTCCTTTTGAACTTGTATCACACTGCAGGTTTCTTGGGACTGAATCATATAAAAAACGTAAAAGAGAAAGACATTCTCTCCAACAGAAGAACAAACGAATCATATACCATGATTGGCTAGGAACTGTATTGGATGTTATATTGCCTCTCATCATGTCACCAGAAAGATGTACGAATATTAAAACCCGCACCAATACGCCGTCTACATCTTATATATGAAAGATATACTGGAAACCATTTCTTATCATCTTGGTTGATAAGTGTCTAAACCGGCTAGGGTCTGATAAGCAACTGCTTTCCAGTATTTCCAAGTATGAATCATAATACAGCTTGAAGTATGTTAAAGTGTTCAGAAAATTTAATGTGATCATAAAATTCGGAGAAAAACAAAAGCAATTGATATTTATTAAAGCTACATATCATTCAAGTAACCTCCCGTCCAAAACAAATACGAGTTTTAAGTTCAAACACAGTTTTCATATACTGATCGTTGAAAACTTGTTGAGTATGTTATCTTGTATAAATCATGGTAAAAAAATTCATTAAAACTGTTATTGAAAACCATACAATCCCTTTAAAAAAAAAACCGTTTTGGTTTATCTCTCGCGAAAGTTTCGCCTTTCAAAAGCGTATCTAGTTTGGAACTCTTGTTTTAAAACACCTACTTGTAAGGGCTCTCTAGTGTACCAAGGTACTGAATTGCTCAAGAGAACATTACACATTTCTGAAACATTATTACAAGTATGTAATTTTTCTTTGTATGTAAACAGCTCGGGTGAACAAATAACAGGAGATTCAAGGATCCAATTGGTAAACATTGTACAGATAAGAAGAAAAAATATCATTGTTTGTTTGAACTTAGGCACAAAACTACACAATTGGATATCTGTGCTTTTCCCACCACTGGGACACAAAATAAGAAAGTAAGACACCCAAGTTAATGTAAAATAATAAAACGAACTCTATCATTAAGAATATTGTTATGGCTTCTTTTCTTCATTTATCAATCGCCACGACTCTTTTATAGACACTGGAAACGGGATTACAAACCATGGACGTCAGCAGCATGGGGCAAAGGGCATTTGCTCGCGTCACCCCGAAATTTAAGAATAAAATTATTTTAAAAAAATTAATTAAAACATATTAGAAAACAACACTATTCTTATATAAGTGACAAAGTTATGCTTTTATAAATACGCCACAATGAGTAAGAGCATTGCATTCAAACGTTAAGGCAATGGTCTATGGTGGCTACTGTTTTTGCAGGTTGTGGGCTTCTTCACATCTGGAGTAACTCCTGTGGAAGTCCAGGATACAAACTACAAACACTAAACGCTAATGAAGACAAGACGCAGTTGAGCAGCGCGAGCACCTTTCCCTAAAATCCACTGAACTAAGACTGACAGTAAATAGAAAGTAAACTGGAACTAAGACTGACAGTAAATAGAAAGTAAACTGGAACTAAGACTGACAGTAAATAGAAAGTAAACTGGAACTAAGACTGACAGTAAATAGAAAGTAAACTGGAACTAAGACTGACAGTAAATAGAAAGTAAACCGGAACTAAGACTGACAGTAAATAGAAAGTAAACTTGAACTAAGACTGACAGTAAATAGAAAGTAAACTGGAACTAAGACTGACAGTAAATAGAAAGTAAACTGGAACTAAGACTGACAGTAAATAGAAAGTAAACTGGAACTAAGACTGACAGTAAATATAAAGTAAACTTGAACTAAGACTGACAGTAAATAGAAAGTAAACTGGAACTAAGACTGACAGTAAATAGAAAGTAAACTGGAACTAAGACTGACAGTAAATAGAAAGTAAACCGGAACTAAGACTGACAGTAAATAGAAAGTAAACTGGAACTAAGACTGACAGTAAATAGAAAGTAAACTGAAACTAAGACTGACAGTAAATAGAAAGTAAACTGGAACTAAGACTGACAGTAAATATAAAGTAAACTTGAACTCAGACTGACAGTAAATAGAAAGTAAACTGGAACTAAGACTGACAGTAAATAGAAAGTAAACTGGAACTAAGACTGACAGTAAATAGAAAGTAAACTGGAACTAAGACTGACAGTAAATAGAAAGTAAACCGGAACTAAGACTGACAGTAAATAGAAAGTAAACTGGAACTAAGACTGACAGTAAATAGAAAGTAAACTGGAACTAAGACTGACAGTAAATGGAAAGTAAACTGGAACTAAGACTGACAGTAAATACAAAGTAAACTTGAACTAAGACTGACAGTAAATAGAAAGTAAACTTGAACTAAGATTGACAGTAAATAGAAAGTAAACTTGAACTAAGACTGACAGTAAATAGAAAGTAAACTGGAACTAAGACTGACAGTAAATAGAAAGTAAACTGGAACTAAGACTGACAGTAAATAGAAAGTAAACTGGAACTAAGACTGACAGTAAATATAAAGTAAACTTGAACTCAGACTGGCAGTAAATAGAAAGTAAACTGGAACTAAGACTGACAGTAAATAGAAAGTAAACTGGAACTAAGACTGACAGTAAATAGAAAGTAAACTGGAACTAAGACTGACAGTAAATAGAAAGTAAACCGGAACTAAGACTGACAGTAAATAGAAAGTAAACTGGAACTAAGACTGACAGTAAATAGAAAGTAAACTGGAACTAAGACTGACAGTAAATAGAAAGTAAACTTGAACTAAGACTGACAGTAAATAGAAAGTAAACTTGAACTAAGACTGACAGTAAATAGAAAGTAAACCGGAACTAAGACTGACAGTAAATAGAAAGTAAACTTGAACTAAGACTGACAGTAAATAGAAAGTAAACTGGAACTAAGACTGACAGTAAATAGAAAGTAAACTTGAACTAAGATTGACAGTAAATAGAAAGTAAACTGGAACTAAGACTGACAGTAAATAGAAAGTAAACTGGAACTAAGACTGGCAGTAAATAGAAAGTAAACTGGAACTAAGACTGACAGTAAATAGAAAGTAAACTGGAACTAAGACTGACAGTAAATATAAAGTAAACTGGAACTAAGACTGACAGTAAATAGAAAGTAAACTGGAACTAAGACTGACAGTAAATAGAAAGTAAACCGGAACTAAGACTGACAGTAAATAGAAAGTAAACTGGAACTAAGACTGACAGTAAATATAAAGTAAACTGGAACTAAGACTGACAGTAAATAGAAAGTAAACTTGAACTAAGACTGACAGTAAATAGAAAGTAAACTGGAACTAAGACTGACAGTAAATAGAAAGTAAACTGGAACTAAGACTGACAGTAAATAGAAAGTAAACCGGAACTAAGACTGACAGTAAATAGAAAGTAAACTGGAACTAAGACTGACAGTAAATAGAAAGTAAACTGGAACTAAGACTGACAGTAAATAGAAAGTAAACTGGAACTAAGACTGACAGTAAATAGAAAGTAAACTTGAACTAAGACTGACAGTAAATAGAAAGTAAACTGGAACTAAGACTGACAGTAAATAGAAAGTAAACTGGAACTAAGACTGACAGTAAATAGAAAGTAAACTGGAACTAAGACTGACAGTAAATAGAAAGTAAACTGGAACTAAGACTGACAGTAAATAGAAAGTAAACTGGAACTAAGACTGACAGTAAATAGAAAGTAAACTGGAACTAAGACTGACAGTAAATAGAAAGTAAACTGGAACTAAGACTGACAGTAAATAGAAAGTAAACTTGAACTAAGACTGACAGTAAATAGAAAGTAAACTTGAACTAAGATTGACAGTAAATAGAAAGTAAACTGGAACTAAGACTGACAGTAAATAGAAAGTAAACTGGAACTAAGACTGACAGTAAATAGAAAGTAAACCGGAACTAAGACTGACAGTAAATAGAAAGTAAACTGGAACTAAGACTGACAGTAAATATAAAGTAAACTGGAACTAAGACTGACAGTAAATATAAAGTAAACTGGAACTAAGACTGACAGTAAATAGAAAGTAAACTTGAACTAAGACTGACAGTAAATAGAAAGTAAACTGGAACTAAGACTGACAGTAAATAGAAAGTAAACTGGAACTAAGACTGACAGTAAATAGAAAGTAAACTGGAACTAAGACTGACAGTAAATAGAAAGTAAACTGGAACTAAGACTGACAGTAAATAGAAAGTAAACTGGAACTAAGACTGACAGTAAATAGAAAGTAAACTGGAACTAAGACTGACAGTAAATAGAAAGTAAACTGGAACTAAGACTGACAGTAAATAGAAAGTAAACTGGAACTAAGACTGACAGTAAATAGAAAGTAAACTGGAACTAAGACTGACAGTAAATAGAAAGTAAACTGGAACTAAGACTGACAGTAAATAGAAAGTAAACTGGAACTAAGACTGACAGTAAATAGAAAGTAAACCGGAACTAAGACTGACAGTAAATAGAAAGTAAACTGGAACTAAGACTGACAGTAAATAGAAAGTAAACTGGAACTAAGACTGACAGTAAATAGAAAGTAAACTGGAACTAAGACTGACAGTAAATAGAAAGTAAACTTGAACTAAGACTGACAGTAAATAGAAAGTAAACTTGAACTAAGATTGACAGTAAATAGAAAGTAAACTGGAACTAAGACTGACAGTAAATAGAAAGTAAACTGGAACTAAGACTGACAGTAAATAGAAAGTAAACCGGAACTAAGACTGACAGTAAATAGAAAGTAAACTGGAACTAAGACTGACAGTAAATATAAAGTAAACTGGAACTAAGACTGACAGTAAATAGAAAGTAAACTGGAACTAAGACTGACAGTAAATAGAAAGTAAACCGGAACTAAGACTGACAGTAAATAGAAAGTAAACTGGAACTAAGACTGACAGTAAATAGAAAGTAAACTGGAACTAAGACTGACAGTAAATAGAAAGTAAACTGGAACTAAGACTGACAGTAAATAGAAAGTAAACTGGAACTAAGACTGACAGTAAATAGAAAGTAAACTTTAACTAATACTCACAGTTATCGAGGAAAGTTTCTCTCTTTCTAGCCGCCCCAAGCATATAAACGCTATTGTGAGATAATTATACTTTGCATGTAAGCTCCGAACGGCACTTTAAAGTTTAATTTCTAGATAACAATGGAATATTCTCATTGGAGATCACGCAGTTAAATATATGTATGTATTTAGGATGAAATATATAAATAACAGAATCTATATAGGTATTCGCGTGTTCAATTTTCCAAGATACTGCGAAAACTTTCTTAGGACGAAAATCGTCACTTAGTAAGGAAGATTCTTGCTTCTATAAGCTCTTGTTACGTGTAGTATAAATACACGTATTAAAATTTTCATTGTGAATATTATCTATTTAATCCTTTCTGTAAAGTAAACAGGTCTACGAATTTAAACTTCATAAAAGTTGTTTAAGTTTTAATAACAGAATCTCTATAATTCGGTAATGGATAATTCGAAAATAATATTCGTTTTTTTTTCTATCAGGAAAGGATTTTTTTTTTCCAAATGGGAAAGAAAAGAAAACTCTTACTCAGTTCAAATTTGTATTTCATTTACGAAAATGAGCATTTTTCTTATTATGTTCTGGTTCTGGAACGATCGATTAGACTCTCACGTTGCTGTTGGTCTAGAAATACCTACAGCCAGCGGTTTTCAACAATTTAAGTAAGATAAAACGTGGTCCCATTTCAATGAAATATTGGCACAGCGCTATGTCTGCAGATTTACAACGCCACAAACCGGGTTTAGATACCTGTAGTTGACAGAACACAGACAGCCCGTTGTGTAGCTTTGTACTGAATTCTAAACAAACACTGAGAGAGAAAAAAAAAAGCGTAAACAGAAGCGTGTGATGTACAAGGAAACCAATACATTCGACAAAGAAACAACTTCTCGGGCCGATATCGAGACCTCATAACTACAATCACATTGGTTTATCACTGTGTTTATAAGTGCATATCTACAGGGCGGGTCTGTGGTTCATCCTCTTCCCTATTGTAGTAAATTAGGTATAGAATATCCAAACTCTGTTGCCAGAGGGTGTTTATACATATTAGGGGTCCATTCCTTGCTAACATGGTGCTATAATAATAATAAAAAAAAAGGTTAAATCAAGGTCATTCAAGTTTTATTTCTGGTGTGCATGAATTTGCATAATTTATAATCACTCTACAGTAAAATGGACTATTTTGTATGATAAATTGCCTCTCAGTGACACAGATGTTTATTTGCGGACTCACATCGCTGGAAACCGGGTTTCTGTACCCATGGTGGGTAAAGCACTGATAGTCCATTTTTAGGTTTGTGTTTAATTTCAAACAAACAAATATTAGCAAAAACTTATGAAGATTTATGGAAAGCCTATAAGGTTTTAGAGTCAACGTCGTTACAACTTATGTAATGATATATTATATCTCATTACAACTTATGTAATGATATATTATATCTCTGATATAATTTCAAAAACAAAATATGAATAATTTGAACTTTACATAATGACGTCATGTTTCGTAAAATAACAAAACCAGGTCACTATATATAAGCCACTTATAAACATAATAAAAAGTACAAATGTAACTATTTATAAGGTTTCAATATCGACTTGATACAACCTCGAATGTATTTATACGTCTTATAACTGTATTTTACGTTTGTTAAAAAAAATACGCTTGACCGAAGCAAGAAAGCACGCTAACAAAGATATTAGCTTTCAAGACAGTAACTTCATTTGTAACCATTGTGAGGGAAAAGTGAGTTAATGCAAACATTTTATGATAAATTATAGAAACTGGAATTTTATTTGGGGTTCACTTGTTCACCGTTAGCGGATTAAACGGTTTTGGTTAGTATTAACATATGTATTTTATACGTAGGTTAAAAATGGTAACAAAATATAATATAAACATACGAAAATCTGCAGTACAAGCGCTTTCGAAAGCTAAATCTATCTTTACTCATGAACAAGAAGTACATATACCTGTAGATAGTTATATTTTTATGTACAAGTAGTAAGTATTTTGCTCATAATCAACTGATGTTTTACAATATGTAAACGACGCAGTCTATTAAAAGGAATTTGAATTTGTACATGAAATGTTCAAATACGAATAAAATAACACGCAAGTCACATTGCGGGTGTGCATACACACACACACACACACATATATAAATGTATATATAGAGAGTCGAATTGAAATGTTTGCTCGCAGGTGCCAATACGCCCTAAAAGACAAAAGAAAGATAAATGTTAGTTGAGCACGATCTCATATAGATCTAGAATAAAAGCATATTTTAATAGCTGTGGCTTCTAGAAAGAATAGTAAAACTGACTGCAAATAGCGTGATGTGAAATATTGGGCTCTTACTGGGTTTTTTAGTTATAAAGTTTCTAATTTTGTCCTATTTTCTTGTTTTTAATATCCTGTAGTAGACAGGAATGATGCGAGACTCTAGAATAATCGTATAATTTTGTGTAATGTCAAAGAATAATTATTTATGTGTCAATAACAGTATTTTCGCCACGTTTTTTGGCTCAAAATGCTTTCCAGTTATTCGTATTGTGGATTTGCTGTGGAGTATTTCAGGAAAGCGAAAGGAAATTACAGCCATAGATTTTGACGAGTTGCATCATTACTGGCTATTCCACTGCTTCCCACGAGAAGATTTTTAAAGTCTATGAATTTTAATTGCAGAGTGTACTAGAACCATTGAATACATAAAACTGTTTAACGCTTAAAGCCTTAGTTCGTCTCTTTGATTTCTCTGTCATCGTATTTTTTAACAAAAAAAAAGATAAAATAAAGGTGGGTACTAGCATAATCTTTGTGTGTGTGTGTGAAATTCAATTTTCAAAGCAAGTTCTGCAAAATGTTTCTAACGCAATCAACAACACATCAATCCAAACGAAATATATATATATACAAAAGAGGAAACTGTTTAAGATTCAATTGTTCAGTAATATTTAACAAACAACGAAGGAATTATATAAAAAAAATCTTAATGAGAATTATGTGGACGTCACTAACAAACTTAACTAAAATATTATCAGCCCTACTTTTAAAACGTATAATGTCATTTATATACTGTACGTATGTCTAAATATTTAAGCAGATTTAGTGTTGAAATTTGTAGTGTTTTTAAATGAAATGTCCGTTTATAAAACAGCCATAATTTCAAAGATTAATCGTCTGTAAAACGGCAGTCTCGCAAGTCACGTTAGTCGAAAGAACAAATAGAAACGAGTCTTATGAGATTTTCTAATCCTGATTAATTCACCATACAGTAGGTTTGTGAATAATATTATGACATTGATTCAAAGTATTATTGTGTTGCTATGATTCTAACAATATGTATTATTGTTAAAGCATAAAACATTTCTTTTGATGGAAATAGAGCAACGGCGTTTGACGTGTGACTTACGTAAATAGTTTGAAGGTGAATAGTTTCGTACTGAGTTTACATGCATATTAAATATTGTTTTATTACAAGTTACAGCTTTTACGTCGAGAAAGAATATTTTTAGAACGTTTTGATCATTCCCACTAAATAGGAATGATCACAGTAAATTAAGTTTAGTCAGTATAGAGGTTGAGTTATTCCATTTTCATTATTTGATTTAATGTGTTTTTTAATGAAAAAAGTGTGTTAAAGGGACAAAAATATTTAACATATAAAAGTGTACAATAGCTAATTTTGTTCTGAGAAATATACTTTCCTAAGTGAAATCAGGCCGAGGTGTATAAATCACCAATAATTTGATGTGGCTGTAAATTATCCTAACGCGTTCGTTCTTCAATGTTAATAAGATGTCTGCTTATTAACCCGTTAGGCTTAAGTCACGTACTTATCGTAACCGATGGACACGTGATGTCTTGTAGTATTTCAGTGGTATTTTTTTCAGTTTAAAATACTAACATTACAATAATCTTATAACAGTCTCACATGACATAATTAATGACGTTTAGTCGCTACATAATTGTTTAGTTACAAGAACTGCATTCAATTATTGAAAGCGTGAACGTCTGACATGCATAATCTACAAGAGACTCAAAGGTACGACTGACGTTAAATCAAATTCATCTTCATTAGGCCAGTCTGACAAGTCCAAATAATGAGCTATAGTTATTTTTTAGTGTAAAAAATAACAACCTATACATATAAAAATCATAAAAAATCTCTAGGTAAGCGTTACGTTACACTGTATTAAGTTTGTTTGTAGTTCAGCACAAATCTATATGATGGACTGTATATGCTCTGCCTACTACCACTGGAGTATCGAAAACCGGTTTCTAGCTTTGTAAGTCCACAGACGTATCGCTGTGCCACTTGAGGTTACACGATACTATAAAAATACAGCAGTCAAATTATACTTCTCAGCTCAAACTAATTAATGAATGTGAATTTTCTTTTTATGAGAACTTCATTGTATATAGGTTATTTAATCTTACAATGTGCAATATATATTTTCTATGTGTAAAAAATAAGTACATACAGATACTCTAATGGTAAAATTTTTGTAACCGAGGCTGTTAACATATGTTTCCCGGTGGCATGGTGGTAAGTATAGAGATATACAATGCTAAAATTTAGGGTTCGATTCCTCGCAGTGGCCACAGAAGATATTCTGAAGTGACTTTGCTCTAAGTCGAAACAAAATAAAGGTAACATATGCACCACAACGACAAGGAACACCTAACGTGAGAAGTTTAAAACTAAAGTAGTGAAGTTACTGAAAGAAAATCTACCTCAGTTCTTTAATTTTCTAGAAATCTGGATGTGTATCCCCTCTTTTCCAATCACCCAAGATTTCCTCTGTGTAAAAATCTACCTAAAGTTCCTAATTTGAACAGCTTACGGCTCTAGTTTCGATTAGACACTCGCATCTGCAGTTCTTTTGCGAACGTTACATGCACAGTCTGCGATGATATAACTTCTACTAAGCTGTTTATAAAATCAAAATTGTCTAGTGTGGTGTGAATCCAGATTAATTAAAATGTGACATACTGGGTGTTCTTATGTCTGCTAGACATGGAAATTATCTTAGCCATCATAGAAACAACATGACATTATACGGTTTGATGATAACGAAACATATGAAAGGGTATTTAAGCAGAAATGGATAAGCCTCCGAAATTATTTAAGAATTGTTTTGTTTGTTTTTTGAATTTCGCACAAAGCTACTCGAGGGATATCTGTGCTAGCCGTCCCTAATTTAGCAGTGTAAGACCAGAGGGAAGGCAGCTAGTCACCACCACCAACCGCCAACTCTTGGGCTACTCTTTTACCAACAAATAGTGGGATTGACCGTCACATTATAACGCCCCCACGGCTGAAAGGGCGAGCATGTTTAGCGCGACGGGGATGCGAACCCGCGACCCTCAGATTACAAGTCGCACGCCTTATTTAAGAAAACCCGTAATGCAGAAAAAATATATACATTTGAACTTAATAGCACTGAACCAGTAACCTAATATAGCACAATATTGTGGATTAGGTACAAACTTCTCAAACAAAAATCAACATTAAAATTTTCATCAAATTAATTGTTGATATGAAATACTTAGATTACCATCTTTGAAATCAACCGTACCAAGTTTTATTTATGAAAGATATTATAATTTCATAGATTCTTAAGCAAAAAAATAATAATGATTCACATTAATTTATTTATTTGTTTTCGAACATTTCCCCCAGAATTTCTTACTGCTTATATGAGCCAACAATCCATGATTTTGATATGATTGTTCAGAAGAAAAGCGGTTAATCGACGTAATACACTGCCAACCTTTGTGTTGTTCTTGTCTGAATGAATAGTGGATTTGAATGTCGTCCTTATAGAGCATCCGCGGCTCAGTAGTGCGGAGTGCGTTTTCACTGCAAACGAACGGAAGCTACTAATCGCTAGATTCACTCAATCCCGACACGCTAACCAACAGAATGGCGTCCACTCTATAAATCAAAACAACCTCCTAATGGAGTCTCGTAATCCGAGGGTCGCGAATTCGAATCCCCGTCACACCAAACATGCTTGAACTTTCAGCCTTGAGAGCGTTATAATGTGACGGTCAATCCTACTATTCGTTGATAAAAGAGTAAGGAGTGGGTGGTAAAGTTTAGCTGCATTCCCTTTAGTCTTACTACACTTCAAAGTTAGGGACGGGTAGCACGGATAGTCCTCGTGTAGCTTTGCGCGAAATTCAAAACAAACCAAGCGATCCTAATGGAAGAAAAGGAGAGTTTTAGACAAATAGAGAGGCTGTGGTTGTTAATATACATAAATATTTAACATTTGCTTTTTATTTGAAGCATTCGCAATGATTCTAATTACTTCCTAAATATATATAGTTTATTTAACTTACGTATCCACAGATGGTAGCACTATATTGTTCTTTAATTTTTATCTATTTTTTAATTTAATTTTTTCTTCTTCTTCCTCTTCACTTTGAAGAACAGTCACCTTTTCCACAACTGTTTGCAGGCAGTAAAGGGCGATATAGATGTGGGACGTTGTGGGCTTGAACAGCCAAATATCGCTCTCCTAATTTCTATTTCTGTTATTTTCTATTTTTATTTCTATTGGTATTACTTTATTTTATTTTATTCCATTATTTTACTTCTTTTTGTTAGAGTGGTTAATGGTGTATCCCCACCGCAATGTGGGTCCTACTTCCGCCGTCGCCTCCAAAACTTAGGGTTCATTTTGTAATCCACATTATAGCTTGTACTGGGATTGTTTTTTTATTATAACAAACTAGCATTAGTCAAAGGCTTGGATTTACTGTTTTTAAGGCAGTCCTTCCTTATAATTTTGTTTTATTTTGCATACACAAATAGCGTACAACCTGTCAAAATTGGTGAGGCAAATACTACCACCCTCTCCCCATAGTAAACCATAATCTCACATTTTACAGCGAAAGGTAAATTCCTTTGGTAATTAATAAATATTAAAATGATTCATGAAATGAATTCGTGACGTATTCATAGAATAATTATTGGTAAAAGCAGTTAGATTAACAACTTTTAACATATAGAGAAATTGGTGCGTGTTCCAACAATGGCTTTTATGTCATGTTGCTTAGCAACAAAATTATAACGTCGTATTTTATTAGTCTATCTACTAAAAGTATAAAATGAAATGAATAGATAACAAAAGTGATAAAAGATTGTTGGTTTCTTAGCTTAGAATCTCTGTTGTCGTGTTTTTTTTGTTAAAAACGTTGGTGATATAAAAGAAAATAGCCTAATTTACAAACAAATTAACTTTAAAACTGATTCGATATTTTTTACTTTCATCATAAATGTTATGCACTTTGCACTAGGCTAGATAATTCCACGCTACGTCTTTACTTTCAGCTAATTTGTACAAACACTCACTACACGTATAAGGATTCACGACACGAACTCTCACAGCTCTCTTTCACTCCAACACTAAAATTACTCGGCAGGCAGTAATCGAACTATTCTATGGATAAATGTATTTTAGCTTTTATGACTCCTCCTATTTCGAGAAACCAAGCGTGACGTTACACACATTGACTTTGATATATATACACACTTTAATGTGAATTAATCTAGAACCCCTACAGGTAAAACTTTTTAAATACTAGAAAGTTTGTGCATGAAAAAAAATAGTATAGCAACGCAGTTCTGGCCCTGGATAGCCAGATGGTTAAAACAATCGACTCCTAATATGAGGATCGTAGGTTCGAATTCCCGTCGCACCAAATATGCTCGTTCTTTCATCCGTGGGAGCGTTATAATTGATACAGTCAATCCCACTATTCGTTGGTAAAAGAGTAGCCCAAGAGTTGACGGTGGGCGATGATGACTAGCTGCCTTCCCTCTAGTCTTACACTGCTAAATTAGGGACGGTAGTGCAAATATTCCTCGTGTAGCTTGGCGCGAAATTCAAACACAGTCCTTTATACAGTTTGTTTTATCATCCAAAACAGTTTAAACTTATTTGATTCAAAAGCTTGTTATATAGAAAAACCTGTTCAAAATGTCTGTTTGGACCGATAAAGCGTTTTTTTTAAATTATCAGTTAACTGTCCAATTACAGGTTTCTGGTATTTGATTAGTTATGTTAAGAAGTATTTTCCCAACAGGATGATAACTTTATGCTCTCCATATGCGCTTACTTGTTCATTTCAGTGTCATGTATGTTATGCAAACGCCCAGTACGAAGGACAATATTGCGAAATTGCTGTTGGCTAATATTTCAGCAGCTGAAACCTGTTCATACGAAACATTATTTCATACCATTTTGTCTTTAGAAATAAACATACACTTGTAGTATAAAGTAGTCTATTATGCCATTATTTAAAAATTTGAAATTCTTTTTAAGTTGTCCTGATTTTCATTTCTTTGATGCAGTATAAACTATGTACACAAAAACTTTTAATTGTAGCGTAACAAAACTGTACGGTCAAACGAAACCAGCAAGAAGAACAAATTACGAAACTGTACGGCAAAACGGGACGGGCCCGGCACAGCCAGGTGGTTAAGGCATTCGAGTCGTAACGCAAGGGTCGGGGGTTCGAATCCTCGTCACACCAAACATACTCGCCCTTTCAGTTGTGGGGGCGTTATAATGTGGTGATCAATCCTAGTATGTGAAATGCTTTAGGTATGTATATTTTTATATACTTAAGTGTGTATATTTACATAATATATGTTAAGCTTCAGAGAATATTTTATCTCTCATCATCCAATCCAATAATGAGTTCTGGTATTGAACTAAAGGCTTCTTGAACAGTGAATTATTGGAAATAAAAGATGATAAGAAAGGTCACTTTTGCACTTTCTCGATTTTAAATCAGTAATGGTCAAACTGAGACAAATGTGAAAAAATATTACAGTTTAAAAGATTCTATCACAAGTTTCAGGCACATTGGTTTTTGATGATTCGCCAGTCTTAAGCATTTAAACAGTAACTTATCGTAACATTTGTTTAAATCTTGCAGACATTAGCATCATAACATATTTAAACACCAGACATTTCAAGGTGTTACAATAACAAGAAGCTGATTGTTAAACGTATTTAGGTTTCGCGTCTGTTAGAATTCCTATTTCATCTTTTTAATATTTTCTTGCATGATTAGATAGGCGATTTTATCTTTAGTTATATCATAAAAGATAAGTTCGTAAAACTTTACGATATAGAAACAAAATTATCTTCCTGGTAATGTGGAAGTTTATACGATATTCAAGCGAAAACAGTATGTGGAAAAATGTATAGCTTTTCACATGTAAAAAAGAAAAAAAGGCTTAGCATTATAAAACTAGGATTAATTATTTCTGGAATAGGCATTAATTATAATTTTGATGAAATAAGTATTTCAACAGTATTTTGATTAATTTTAAAAGGTTTGGTTTGTTTGTTTTAAATTACGCGCAAGGCTACACGAGAACAATCTGCGCTAGCCGTCCCAAATTTAGTAGTGTAAAACTAGAGGGAAAGCAGCTGGTAGTCACTGTCAACCGCCAACTCTTGGGCTACTCTTTTACCAACGAATAGTAGGACTGACCGTAACATTATAACGTCTCCGCGGCTGGAAGGGTTAGAATACTTGGTGTGACGGGGGAGTCGAACCCGCGACCCTCGAAAATTTAAAAGGAAAAATGCTAAAGGTTGAGCTTTCTCGATAAGTTAAGCCTAATCACACTTTATTATTAGCATCCACCGGCTGATTTGTTTTGTTTTTCACGGAAATATCTAAGTAACCGCCTACAAAAAACAAAAAACAAAATTAGAAGTATTTCAAGAGATATATTGATTATCAAGAAAATGTTTATAATCATATTTTATCCCTTCTTTTTTAGTTCAAAGTAACCCAATCTCTGCTTCATCACGTTTGGAAAAACTTGTCACATACTCGGTTATTGAGGCACAGATAACCTAATTATTGAAGTATGAAACTCTATTATTGTTTGGTATATATGGTATTTCTTCACACTTACCAGATTTCTTCCATTCTTTCACAGCTTTTCATGTCAAATGCTTTCCATTAATACGATCTCTTTTTCTTTCATAATTTTATATAGAGCGAAAGTCAATATGAACAGTGTAACATAGGTTTTTCTTCCATTTCACACTATCTTGTGATATACACAAAGAACACACGTATAAATATAAATATTAATTAATCACAGTCGAGTTATCATAATTACTTTCATACGTGCTTTTTAAATAATCGAAGTTAAACTACTTTGTTCACTTTGCAATAAAGAACAAATGGGTTTTGTTTCCGTTTCCTTGACTGATGTAAATCTTGTCGTTTATTTCTTATCGTGCTGAACGTAACGATTGACGTTTATATTGGAAAACAGAGCCACGAAAAGCCTGATACAGGCAAAGGGTTATTAAGAAAGTAGCTATTGTGTTACTATGTATAGATAAAGTGAGAATATCTATAGATGATTACATCAGTTTCGAAAAGAAAAGCTAACTTTTCCCCCTTATGTAACAGAAATTCGCTGTGAACTTATAACACCGTTCTTTGTTGTGCAGGCGCAGTTGTTGTTGTTTTCTTTTCGATTTTCTTCTCATTCAAGTTATTATTCGCCAGCTAAGCTCACCATGTATCTAAATCGATCAGAGAAAAGCACCATGATCCGTGTGCAATCAACTAGAATTACTGAAATGGGCCTTAAAAAATGTCTTACATAAATCTGTCCAATTTTGTAATAAGAAGGGAAATGTGAAGTTTATTGGAGTAACTGCTGTTATAACATTATTTTACAATAACTATAGATATGGGGCTACTTTTAACGATTAAACTAAAATCACAACAGCTTTAGAAATTGTACTATTAATATTTGAACATTGACGCCATGTGCTTTTACAATATTATTATTTAAAGTGTGCTTACACTATTTCCATATATTTATTTCAAACTGCTACCAAAACATTCCAATGCATCATATGTGGTTATAAAGCGTTGGTTTTCCTTTTACGCATACGTCACATTAGTGGCGAAACCTTGGTATAGTATTTTGGTTAACCTGTGGGTTGACAATGGACAGATGTGAGAAAGAGATCGAACTGTGATGCTATTGATTATTTTCCACACATTTAGGAATAGGCGCGTTATAAATGTGACAGTAAGTCCCCTTATTTAGTTCACATAGAGGGACTCTTGTGGCTTCTTTCCTCCTGGACAACAGTTCAAAATTTAGGATAACTATATCTGAACCCTAGAAGATCCTCACCTCAGCGTTTAGCACCCCTCACTAACTATGAACCTCGTGCTTATTATGTAACAATATGTATAAAAGTTCACAAAGTTTAATGTAGAGTTTTATCATTGCATTGATAAACTTTGAGAACTTGTGTATGGATTTACGAAGGGTTTTGTGCCGATACACGTTCATTAGCGAAAGAAACAAGTTTTTCTTTTATGAACACGTTGGTTTGTATAAATCAGAGTACGAGAACACATTGACTCTCTTTATAAACTACAACACGACACAAACCCAGGATCCTTTTTTATGACAAATCAGGAACAAATAACACCTGGCACGAATCCATCTATTGTGTACAAACCCTTACCAAAGTCACCAATAGACTGAGATATCTTGTCATCGAACATCTATGACCACAGATGAATAGGGATAAAAGATGGCCCCTGTAATTATAATCATTTTATTTTTTTCCAGTTTAACTACGCCCGTCAGGCAAACATTCTCACCTTTTCAGCCATGGGAGTGTTGTAAAATTACGATCAATCCGACTATTCGTTGGTG